>NW_022990981.1:2407031-2553452 GCF_902827175.1 Gymnodraco acuticeps
TAAAAAGAAAAAGGTTTAACAGTTTAAAGCAGGGGTGCCCAACCTTTTTTGAACCGAGAGCTACTTTTAAAGTTGCCAGTCTGCCGAGATCTACCAGTCCAAATAGAGAGGCGTAGCCATTACAGACAGCCTACTACCAGGTAAATACACACTTCTACTTGAATAAAACTGACCTTTGTACGATGAATACTTCATAAAATACTGCAGATCCTTTATCTTACCTCTTTCTAATCTACACACATACAAGTATGTAACTGAAGTTACACAACAGTGTTGTTGATACAGAGTTGGAGTTTATTCAAACGTCACACTACAGTGGGTAATGTTTTCAAGAAGCATTGAACAGTGCTGCCACATATGACACAGGAAGAAAATAAAAGACTCGTTGTTTACTCACAGTTTGAAAGCAGCGTGGAGAAGTCTTCAGCTGTGGTAATCCGCTCGAATAAATCCTTAAAACCAGCTATTGTTGCCCAGTTTATCACTGAATATCGTTCTTAATGTGATACCAAGTCCATCTGAGACCTGTGTACACCTTCAGACAGCCTCCAAGTGAAGCACACATTGTTTACTCAGAGTTTGAAAGCAGTGTGGAGAAGTCTTCAGCTGTGAACTGTAAACTGTGATCCTCAGGTAAACATCCGCCCAGGGAAAAATGGGACTCGCCCAGGTTAAACTGTGTTATGACTTCTGTGGCTATCTACCAGCGATCATGTTTAATATGAAAGACTACACACACACATGTATCCCTTTATATAAACAGTATTCTGCAGCACTCATCTAGATAAGATGTGACTGTTAACCCGTGTTGCAAAGATAGCAGCAGAAATTTCATTGGATACTTAGACTTTAAAATGCTGATGGGTCATTAATGTTGGTCTCGGCAAACAATATTAGGAATCCTCTATTCAACAGGGGCGGCGCCAGGGGGGAGCTAGGGGTGCTGAAGCACCCCCCAGGATTGCCAAAGCACCCCCAAGAAATGTGTTTTTTTTTATTTTTTTATTATTATTATTATTAAATTAGAAATATTATTGATTACATCAATGCAAATGTGAAAGAAACACATTTTTGACCAAAAACATAAAGCCAACACAGGTGATATGATTAGGCCAATGGCCAGCACCCATTCGATTTTTGACCTACCCATAGGCTAAATTACTTTGTGACACTTGAGTGACTTCCTGTTAGCTAGAGTGCCAAATTATTTGCTAACAGCAAAGTGAAAAATGTATCATTTTTTAGTCCTTAAACGTCCACGTGTGGACACTCAATCAAAACCACCTGAAAGCGAGAGGGATTCTGCACATAATAGCATAGCCTCGTGAGTACAAGTAGCTTACTTCTGGGTCTCTGTGTTTAATTCAAGCTCTGCTCTGTGTGTGTGTGGCACCATTTTGTGTGCGTGCGCGAGCGAGCGAGAGAGAGAGCTCGCGCACCGGTGGGTATCTACTGTCGATCGTTGTGGTTAGCATCTGGTGCTAGCTAGCCAAGCTAACGGATATAAGGAGCTTTTTCAACAACAAGGTGGAGGGAGAATCTCTCCTGTCAGACTGAGAGTCTCAGATAACCTCAGCTCAGGTGAAGTAAAGGACTCTCAGTGTTTAGATAGTTAACTTTAGTCTAGTTATCTCAGTGGGTCTCAAACGGTTTGTTTTAAAAGGGGAGTGATTTGTAAAATATCTATAAAGAAATAGAAAATCTGTTTACAGTTCTGTTTCATATGTATGTTGAGAGATACAGTATATCCATAGATCTCTTAATGTTGCTCTCAAACAACATCAGATTGATGCTTTTAACTTCAATGTTTAAAAAAATCTTCCAGGGGAAGCATGTTGTGGACCGCACTAGAGGAGGTGAGGTCCCTCCTAGAGGAGGTGAGGTCCACCCCCCACTTGTAAAAATAGCACTTTACCCCTGCTTACACCTATATGCCGTGAGCTGATTATCGAGCCTTCATTGTAACAGTCGCGGGTACACTGTGTGTGCGTGTGGGGAGTGTTGCAGTAGAAAATTCAACTGTAGCGCTGGTGCATTAATGGGAAACCCTTAATGTTTGAGCACCCTCTATGAAACGTCAAGCTACCCCACAGCACCCCCTAGAGAAAATCTCTGGCGCCGCCACTGCTATTCAAACATAATATTCAGTGTGCATCGACATGAAAATAACAAAAAAGTTCATGCAGGACTCAAACCCGGGTCCCAACAGCAAAAATCACGCAAGTCCTGCGCGTTATGAGTGCGCCACAAATCAACATGGCACCTTACGGAGAATCATAAATTAAATAAGTGTGTTCAAAACACTCACGTCAATTACATTACATTCCATTTACCTGACGCTTTTATCCAAATGCCTACTATAATATGTATATTATAAGTGTAGATACATTCGCTCACATTATAAATGATGGTCGGGTTGCATCTTTCTGGAACTTTTTAACAAGGTTCATCCAAGAAATTAAAGTGTGGTGGTGTAATAGCCTACTTTGTGTAGATCCGTGGCGCCCCAGTAACGCGCAGGGCCCGAGTGATTTTTGCTGTTGGGACTCGGGTTTGAGTCCTGCATGAACTTTTTTGTTATTTTCATGTCGATGCACACTGAATATTATGTTTGAATAGAGGATTCCTAATATTGTTTGCCGAGACCAACATTAATGACCCATCAGCATTTTAAAGTCTACCTGCACATGCAGCAATGACATTTCTGCTGCTATCTTTGCAACACGAGTTAACAGTCACATGTTATCTGGATGAGTGCTGCAGAATACTGTTTATATAAAGGGATAAATGTGTGTGTAGTCTTTCATATTAAACATGATCGCTGGTAGATAGCCACAGAAGTCGTAACACAGTTTAACCTGGGCGGGTCCCATTTTTGCCTGGGCGGATGTTTACCTGAGGATCACAGTTTACAGTTCACAGCTGAAGACTTCTCCACGCTGCTTTCAAACTCTGAGTAAACAATGTACGCTTCACTTGGAGGCTGTCTGAAGGTGTACACAGGTCTCAGATGGACTTGGTATCACATTAAGAACGATATTCAGTAATAAGTCTGGCAACAATAGCTGGTTTAAATGATTTATTGGAGCTCGCAATGTTTTGAACAGACATCCCCAGTCAACTCGTTTTTCTTTTTGTAGTCCCCGCTGTTCGCGTCCGGATATCTTTATCGTAACCACAACCTCACACACTGGTACTGAATGTGCATCAAAGTCTTCCTACCGAGCCAAATATACCAAAAGATTTATGTAAACGACAGAAGAAGCGATCGAAAATCACCCCAGTTGATTGGGAAACCAGTTAACGGGGGAACCAGTTAATCCGGAACACCTCCAGGAATGCTTCTTTCACAACTTCGCCGTCTTTGAAAGACTTCATGTGTTTCTCAAGAACGTGACTGACACGATAAGATGCTATGGTAGCAGCCTTGCTCTTGTTGTTGGGCCTGGTGAAAATGGACTGCTGTGCATTTAGCTGTCCTTTCAGGCCCCTCCCCTTTTGGGAGTGTAGGGCAGAATTAGGAGGGAATTCCGTCTCGTAGCGTTTGTGCACTGTTTTGAAATGCCGCTCCTAAATTACCCTTCTTCGATAAAGCCACGCTCGCATTGCAGATGAGACAGATGGACTTTGAATTGGAATAGATACAAAAATAATCATCCTCCCACTCGGAGTGAAAATTATATATTTTGGGCTTTTTTGCTTCTGCCACAATTGCGGTCTTGTGTGTGTGCGGACTGTCACTCCTGTTGACCATCCATGCTGTTGACACAGACAACGTCAGCGAACTAGTGCCCACTGCCCACAAGCCACGCCCTGACACATGGGGTCACGCTGGCCAATCACAAAGCTTTGATGCGTTCAAGTGCATTATTCTGGCACAGGAAGATTATGTTAGGACATTAACGATAAAACAGAATATTGTTGTTCTATTTTTAGACACATCTCGCGATCGACTGGTTGGGCACCCCTGGTTTAAAGAATAGATAGCCCAGTGGATAGAGCCGGCGGCTGCATGCAGCGATGTCCTCTGCGCAACTGGTTCAAATCCTGGAATGGATTAACTTTTAATCATTGTCCGCTTTTCAACTTTAATACTATAACTCAGGGCTATTCAATTACACATTCAGTTGGGCCAGATTTTATAACTAAAAAATGCAGCTGGGCCAGACATTCAGCGGCCTGTAAAAAGCGGTTAATGACTGTAAGGGAAACTTCTGCAGCAATGGAGAGTCAGGACTCAGAGAGACACGAGGAGAGTTGGAGCTTTGATGTCAAACAATGATAGTTTATTACAAGTCAACGGCCGGAGAATTCATATCACAAGTCACAGCAGCAAAATGTTCTGACTGCACGGGTGGGTTGTCATGTCAATTCTGATCAGCCTCGCATTTTGGTAGACCTTATAACTAGTTTACAGAGAGTCAAATCCACATATTGGGGATGGGCGTAAACATCTGCAGACACAGTAGATGTCTCTCACTTCGCAAAACCCCCTATGTCCGCTAGGTCAAGCCATAAAACGTATAGTATCAACATACGACTGCATTATCACATTCCTTACGGAAGATAAGGAGCAGGGCTGATCGTAAATGTCAACACACAGAAAATGTTTAAATATTTAGGAGTAAAGACAGAATTATTCTGTAAATGACAAATTTTAAACCAACACATATTACTGCGATGAAAAACATGCAATTTGTAATGATTGTTCATCTAACAAAGGTACGTCAAAAAGTGCATAAAAACACAACAAATTTGCATTAATTTAACAGAATCTGAGGCATCTCAAAGTGCATTAAAAAAAAAAGTGCACAGTTGTAGCATTACATTTGTTTGCTTTAGAAGTCAAATATTCAGGTTATTTTTTTTTAACCAGGCACATCACAAAGTGCATTTAACTGAATACAATAATAGCAGTCTTAATAAATGTCCTCACTTACAAAATAAAATTGGATACATATGACACATGCACATCAAAAAGTGCATTAACAAACAGTTAAAGAGCTCCAATGTAACAAAAAGAGGTAGTACTCTAGCAATAGGCCTACTATTTTTTCACTTTTCAAGTAAAAACAAAAATCACATTGTTTTGATCACATTTGACCCAGACACATTACAAAGTGCATTTAAATGAATACAAAAAGAACTGTCAAACCCTTCAGTGCACAAACCCATAACAAGGGATAAGGGTAACTCAGGGTTCGAGTTATAAACTGAGCTCTATGGGGGTCTTTAAAACTAACGCATGCCTGCGCCTGCACGCGCGCACGTGCAGGCGCGCACGCACACAGGCATAGATTGCGCAATAATGTATTGCGCACCTTGGAGGTGCAGACTCCAACTGATGGTATATATTGCACACCCTTGAGAGTATACAATTAGTGTCTGATGTGTTAGGGCTTCAAAGATAATTACAAAATCACAAAAACTCAGGAACTCTGTACTTGTGGAGCGTCACAAACAGCGCCTCCGTTTATTAGGTTTTACTCTCTCTCCACAACTTCAGGACAGACTGCGCATGCTCAAACACATGAACTTGTACACAATCAATAACAACGTAAGAGCTATACACATTAAAGAAAATACAAAAATTAGCTCTCACAGATAAAACGAGAGAGAGAGACTGACTTCACTTTACGTGGTCCAACAAACACACACACACGCACACACAGACACACACGCACCTTTACGCAGATAAAATAGCCCAAAGTGGTCTGTTTTCAGCAGGCTGTGGTCGCGGTCCTGGAACCCATGATGTGGAAGTCCGATGTCCTTTATTTATCCACGATTGGATGAATGGGAAAGGGTCACATTTGTTGATAGGAGGCCCATTTAAGTCCATAAACAACAATGCGTTGAGGCTTCTGGCTCGCAGCCGGTTCCTGGTCTTGCAGTCGGTGTCATTGCATGCCGAAAAGCCCCTCTCGCACTCTGCAGATGTCGGAAGAACAGTGTTGCTCGCCACTATCATTCTTTTCAAGGTTTTACCCTGATGTTCCTTGCCTTGTTGTTGAAGTTTCCAGTCTCTGAACTCACTGACAGCTTCAGTTGCGGACTCTCCGAGAAGTTTAGCAAACTTCCCCACCTCCCTTTCTCCAAACAAAACAAGCTCTGTCCTCTCTTTTGGCCAGAAGTGCTGATCCAGAGGCTTCAACATAGTTACCAGCTCACTATCGGGGAGACGCCTGGTGAGATTATCAAGGATTGACTGGTAAAATTGGGACTTCTTTACTTTAGGTTGAGTTTCTCTAATATCAACCCCTTTGAACTGGCCGCTTGTTATGCCCGCTTTGACTTTTAGTTCAGTTTTCCCATCGTTGTCCTTCATGGCAGAGAGCACCTCGATCGTCTGATGTATGTAGCGGCTTGCATCAACCAGGGACGTGTCGCGTTTCTGTAGTTTCAGGGAGAGACTTTGTAATTCACGTAACACGTCTTTCATTGTCGCTAAATCAGTGAGGAATCCAGTGGATGTCAGATGCTTTAGTAAAGACTTGTCCGATTTTCAGAATCTGCATGTTCAGTTCCGCAGCCGCTTCCTCTAACTCCCTGCCGTTTTTCGTGGACTGGTGGTAAAGAGAATAGAGTTTAGCGAGGAAAAACTCTAAATGATTACAGCCTGCCACAGCCTTCAATGAATCATTCACCGCTAATTCCAAACGATGAGCTAGACAATGAACTGCCTGAAGACGAGGGAAATCCTTTTTCAGCCTGGCTATGAGTCCATTCTGTCTCCCGGTTAGCACGGCAGCACCGTCTGTGGCTATGCTAATTAGGTTTTTACGAAGAAACTCTTCATCCATTCCCCCCGCCTGGAGGCTGTTTTTCAGTGCGCTACACAGCGACTCTGCATCAGTGCCCTGGTCCAGTTCAACAATGTCAAAATACACATTGTCCATATCTCCATTCCCAGTGACATGACCTGACATAAATAATCATGTATGCGCGTCCATGAATTGTGCTTTCGTCTAGCGTTAGACTAATACGGGAATCAAGTGATTTGATATTAGAAATACATTTATTTTTCATCTCTTGTGCAATGTGCTCGACAATCTGGGCACATGAATGATCGGATCTGTGAGCAGGGCCGACTGTCGCACCATTCATCTCATTAAGTTGCATAATGGGTTTCAATTTTGAATAAGGCAACCTTTCTTTAGCGACAGTATAGGCTGCCCTGAACGAATTAGCTGTCTCATTAAACAGGCTGGAGCTGAGTTCTGCAACTTTCTTCGGAAGCAATATACAAAATATATACTTTATGAGCAATAGAGTCACGGTGTATGTAAAAAAAATTCCGCAACTGCTTCTGCACAGGGCTACTCACAGTCCCATTGATCCAGGCATCCGCCAAATGCGTTCCATATTTTTTCTCCGAAAGTAAGAGAGTCTTGGCTTCCTTACAGACGAGGCATCCAAGACCACCCTCCTTTGAAAACAGCCAGGTGTTTCTTTCTTTCCAGGATCTCCACTGATTGTGTCCCCAGTTAAGTGGCAGTCCTTCTGTAGCAGTACCTCCTGCCTCCTCATGCCGCTCCGCTTCGGAACTTTCTTCGTGTGTGCAGGTGGTCCCACATTCAACAGCATCTGGTCCGCTAGCAAAGACAGCATCCTCCGTAGCTGCAAGGTTAGTGCTAGCTGTCACGCTAGCAGGTGCATTTTGGTTGTCAAAAGCTGTTTTTTGTTTCTTTGTGAGAAAACCAAAACTAGCCAGGCTTGTAGACCCCGTCGGCAGCAGTGGCCTTTTTTTGGGCGGCATAGTACTCGTCTGCTAGCCTACGGTACTCGTAGTATGTGTGTATCCTGTAAATATATTTGAATGTATGTTGATATAACGGTTAATTATTCGGGCGCGCGCAGCACGTTCACAGCCTCACAGGCATAGATTGCGCAATATTTTATTGCGCACCTTAGAGGTGAAGTGCAGGCATATTGTCATTCAAGAGAGAATACGATGCGTAGTTCTTTTGGAAAACATTGTTTTGTTTGCCTATTTACCTCGTTAACGTAAATAATACTCATTACATTGAAAAATGCATTATTTGTGATCAAAATAATGGTTGTTGGTAATGTATATTAGCGACCCCCACAGATGTTTGATTTCATTGGGTCCGTGGGAGCTCAGGCACCTCCTTATGGGAGCTCAGCTCCCATTGGCTCCCACGTAACTCGAACCCTGGGGTAACTAACATATAAATGAATACTACACTACAGTGACTACACGTCTAAGTATAGTAAACTAGGTGCTTACTATCACCTCATTTGTGATTTGTCATCGCTGACTTTCTCAATGGGAGAAGTGAAATGTTTTGTTTTGAACAAGAGCAGTGATTTTTGGCTCATAGGATGCCAATGCAATCCTAAGACATTGGTGAAGAGTGCCGTCAGTCAGGGAGCAGCGAGTGCTACTTTGTATTGAGTTCATGTGTGAAAAGCTTGATTCACATTTGTATGTTGATCCAAACATACTGAGCACACAGATCGCTACTTTCTGAACGTTAGGGAACTGCTGTTTTTTGACATCACTCCAAAACTTCGCGCTGCTCTTGTGCCATGGTTACGGATGAATGCATAAGTTCCAGGGTACATTTCCCCTCGTCGGTGGAGGGGACCACTTCCACGGTGGAGGGGACCACTTCCACGCAATGAAATCTGTCATCACATCCGTGATTTGTGCCGGGGATGTGATGTGTTTGAGGAGCGTCGAAAAATGCAGCATCCGACCCGTACTCAAGTCGGTCGCGAAAAGGTCCAGCTTGACTTGGAATGCGCGCATCTGCTCCACAAGATCAATGACCTATTTGTCTCTGTTTACGCTTCAGAATTGAGAGAGACATGTTTTAGAGTTGCCATCATAGGACCACCGTTACTAGCACCACTAGATGCACTTTCAAAAAACGTGCTGCGTTGTGGTTTGGTGGTTTCTATGCAACGCGGAGTGTTGCGTTCATGGTCTGTACTAGTGTAGGAATTTGGCCACGGGAGGCTGGGCCACTCAGGAGTTGGTTCTGGGTCGCATCTGGCCGCCATTTGAATAGGCCTGCTATAACTGATAAAAGGCCCTCTCCGGACAAAAAAATGCCTTTAGAAAAATACAAAATAAAAAGAATAATGTACCTCAATAAAGATCTTTGAGTGTTCCCCATCCCACATAATCACCCCCTGCCATAATTACACAAGCACACCAGTAGCGTAGCCAGAAATGTACTTTAGGGTGGGCCAGATTTTTCTTCTGCGCATCAGAAGCTAACAACAATCCCCGCCGGTAGCGGTGCACCCTTTCTCTCTCTTACTCCCACGCTCACTCGCCCTTTGGCAGTGAGCTGCGGGCGTCTGATAAGCCAACATCTCCCACTTTCATCACTTACAGGGCAAATGGAAAGTGTAACCTGGGTGAAAAGGGTGTTATCTTTACTTAATTATGAATGTTGTTACATCAAGGCTGAACATGTGTGTTTTTTGTATTATATTTCCATTTAATCTTGTGGACGTGCAGATTCCCTGTCCTCCACCAGGGGCTGCTGCAGCACCCCTGAGGGTGCTGCACCCCTACTTCCCACGGCCATGATAATAATATATAATAATGCCCATTGCCAAGCATCGTTATGTAACTCTTTTATTGCACACAGCAACAATAGGTTGGAACAGATAACAGATTGATATTGAACAGATATTATCATATTATATTAATAAATATAGTATGAACAGCTCTAGTGCATTCAAGGCAAAGCTAGAGAGCCCCCTAAGAGCTAAGCATGGAAAGTGATACACATGCTGATAACATTGAGTGTAAAATGTAAATGCTCAATATGTTGTGTAACAGTTGTACTAGGGTTTAAACTTTGTACAGGTATGAAGGCTTCACAGACAGTAGTGGGGAGGGAGAGTTGCTTATGTGAAGGTGAGGTCGGACTCGTACACATTAGGAATATAGATAGCAACAGTTAAAACGCATTTCTATAGCCTCATAGTATTTGTAGTGAGGAAGTGAGTGAGGGGAGGAGAGTCACCACCAATATTAGGCTGTGGCCTTATTAAACAAGGCGCAAACGCCTGGGTTTACAGTTGAATATGGTGATGATCTCATCATAATCCAAAGAGTCACATAGTTCCCTTTCAAAGGACAAGAGGGACAGGTTGTTGAGACGGACAGTAGTCATGGATGCTCTGAGGGAGGTTTTGATGCGACCTACAGTGGAGAACAGTCTCAACACTACAAGAGGTCATGGGAAGGGTAATGATGACTCTAAGGAGTTTGTTGAAGTTTGGGAAAATGTCAGATGCACAGCTGTCCAATACTTCCATAAGGGATGGAAAGTTTTGTTTTTGGGCTACTTTCCGATTCAGTTGCTCATAGAATTCAGTTAATTCCGCATCCCCAACTAAGATGTGATAGTGATCACACACGGTGCACAGAGAATCCTTCTCGCCAAATGTTTTTGACTTTGGTAGAATAGCTGCTGCTGTTCTCATTATTCCATACTGGTCCTCCTGGAAACGGGCGTCGAGCTCTGTCAGCTGCCTGTGGGAAACCAATCACAATTAGGATAGTCTATAGCCAAATGTAGGCTATTTATACAGTAGGCTATGCATACAGTAAAGAGCAAATGATAATGATAATAATACAGTAAGAGCAAACTAGGGTATTGCAAGACAAGAGAGCTTAAACTATTGGATAGAAATATTTACATTGAAGAATAGCCTAATGAAAGAAGTGATATTATGCAAATTGTTATTACATTAAAGAGTGGTGCAGGAAAATGCAGAATAAAACACTAAAACAATAAATAAATAATGTTAGGTCAATCAATTAGGCTATAGGCTATCATGTCATAATGTATTCTTACCTGTCGAGTATGTCATTCCAGGTGCGTTTTAGGTCGTCATCATTTCTCACACTTGTTGCTTTTCCTAGACTAGTTGTGACCACAGATCCAGTGAGCCTGGCAGGGAGCCTCCTCTCTCTGTTCCCCGCTCGTGATTCCATGTTTTTGCATAAGCTCTTCTGTTAGCTTCATCACTTGTTGAAAAGCACACTCTGGCTTGTCTCTATACTGTGCAAAACTGTCTTTTAGTCTCTTGATTAGGTCAATGCATTCAGAGACTGACAGTGTTGGGCTTTGTAATCCCTTTGTGGCAAAATCACTCGTTTCAAATAATTTACCAAATGTGACAAGCAAAAATATGAATGTTTTGGTTTGTATCTGTTGGAGCAGGGACTGGGCTTCAAGTTTTGTTTGGCCACTGCTTTCCGCATACTCAGCAAGCACTTCAAGTATTACATCAAGTAATGTTAATATTTTGTCCACTGATCCAGCTTTGGAGCTCCAGCGCGTGTTCACAGACCGCTCAAGTTCTAGACAGGGGCGTCCTGGATGCAGCTCTTTCTGTACCTCTATAAAGCGAGCGTGTCTGCCACTGCCTGTCATGAAACTATGCAAACTGTTCACTGTTTCAAAGAATGTGACAACGTGTCCAGACGCTTTTGATGCTGCACAGAGAACCACATTTAATCTGTGTGAATTACAGTGCACGTAGACAGCATGAGGAAAAGTTTGTTTTAAAATCGTCTGCACACCTCCCTTTTTGCCCGACATAACTGAGGCGCCGTCAAAATTGAAGCCAGCGCACAGAGATGAGTCAAGTTGCAGTGGTTCGATGATCTGTAATATTTTGTCTGAAATTCCCCTTGTACTCAGGTCCCTTGTGTCCATGAAGCCGATTGCGCGTTCTTTTATTTTCCCCGTGTGAATGTATCTCACACAAACAGCAACGAGTTCGCGCTTGGAAGCATCCTTATACTCATCTGCCATGAGCGCATAATATGTACCCGGTGTCTCACAGACCTCCACTTTTATTTTACGCAATAATAAGGAGGCGGCTGACTCCAGCAACTCATTTTGCATTTCAGGGCTCAATAGGGTCGCATTTTTGGGCAACTCGTCAAGACGAGCTTTGATCTCCGGATCATATTTACACATGAATTCAAATAATTCTAGGAAGTTACCGTTATTAAGATCTTCCTTGGTTTCCCTGTGTCCACGTAGAGAGATGTCTTGTTTGGCACAGAACAGCGCAATATCAAGGACGACTTTAAGATGCTTCCGATTTCTTTCTATAAAGTCATGATCATGTGCCTCCTGGTTCATTTGGTCAACAACATTCCCCCTACCTGAATTGTGGGTTCCCCTGTAGCCTTCAAACCTGCTCATTGACTTGCAGTGGGCCTCGCTTTTTTCATGTCTCTCCAAAGACTTACGCAGGTGCTTCCAGTCTTGATAGCCATCCCTCGTGAATGCACCTTCAGCTCCTGGGCTGGGGAAATGTCTGCACATTTTGCAGAAAAGCGCGTCTGTACTTGTGCTATATTCCACCCAGGGAAAATCTCCATACCACCTCGATGAGAAGCACCTTGCTTTCCCATAATTAAGTGTGTAAGGGAACTTCTTTAATTGTGGCTGTGAAGGCGGTTCATCAATTGCAGACAGAACGGGTCGGGTACACCTGCTTCATGCTGCTGACGACCAGGAGCGGGAGGGAGCACTGCTAGCGCCGTGGAGCAAGCGGCCGTAACAGTCTCAGAATCCGGACTAGTCTGAGTCGGAGAGCCTGGCCCTGCTGGATCGCTGCTAGATGAGGGCAGTGGGGGCTCTTCTTGCAGTCTGGCTTTTTAAAAAAAACCAAAGTTCATAAGTGACCATAATTTATTTTGCAGGTATAGCTCTCTGCTTCTCTCCCGTTATTATCGTTATTATGGCGCGCGCCGGAACCAACAATCAGTTTTTACCGTAAATGAGTTCGGTTCAGAGGATAACACATACAACATTAATTCAACTCGATATTTGTTCACTTGAATTTCACTTTGAATTCTTGGATATTCTCAATGGGTGAATACATTTTTTTATAATAATAATAAAAAAAATAAAAAAATAAAAAATTACACTGAGCTTTCTTAGGGTGGGCCAATGAGACAACTGGGTTGGCCTGGGCCCACCCTGGCCCTTTGGTGGCTACGCCACTGAAGCACACCCAACCAGTCTCTTCTCAATAACCCAATTATCAATCTTTAATTGTAAATAGAACATGATATTCAGTCTTAGTGTGTGTGTGCAGAAGTATTATTTTAACCTGTTGAACCCCATCGACCCGCCCCCGGGCGGAAAAACGCATCATCTGAAGGAAACAGCGTCTGAGCGGGCTTCTTAATATTCAATAAACTATGAATGTTTCATATCCATGTAACGGGAAGAAACTCAGTTAACTGATCTTTTTTTTTTTTTGCAAAAAAAAACCACAAAGCTAATGCTGAGCCTCTGAATTAGTCACGAGCGAAAAAATCTTAAGGCCGTTAGCACAGAACTCTAGCTATACTTATTGGATCTGCACAAACAAGCTTAGATAACATCCTGAGAGTCCACAGATTATAGAAATATAAGGATCATCACTGAGTGATCAGAACTCGTGACAGGGGAAGCAAATACAGACAACACACGGAGATATGCTCACTTTAGCTGTTATTCTGATCAAAAGTCGTGTTCAATGGCATTAAAACGAGAAAAAACGCGGCTGAAGGTTAATCCATAGGTTAATCCGATGTGTTTGTCACTTAAAAAAAATTATTGATAATCCATAATTCAATTTGTATGCAAAAATCAGAGAATACAAATGAGCTGCTAATGGTAGCCACCAGAGTGTGTCACAACTCCGGTTTTGGCTATGCATCACTCTCACTCCTTATTTGGTAACCTGTGTGTGTATGTGGAACTTTCCCTCGATTCCATTGGCTCTTAAAAAGAGATGTCAATCATCAAAATCGACCAAGGGAGGCCAGAGATATGGAAAATCCACCCAAATGGCCCCAGAAGTGTTTTTTGTGTGCTAAATCTCTCTAAAAAGATCAAATTTCACTTGTTTTGCATCAATCTTGATACAGGGTACTTATTATATGTTGCACTTTGGATTCCTAAAGCTTGTAGTCTACCATCCCATCATTTAAGGGTGGTTTTCACTATAAGTAAAACATTTTTTTTGGACGGACACTATAATTTACAGTTTTTTACTATTTTCAATCTGAATTTTCTTTAAAATAAAAAACATCTATATTGATTCTGACTTTTCTGCATCCAACTCACAGGTTTATCATTACTTTGAGAAAAAAGATTATTAATTTAACCCTTTTAGAAGGGAAGATATAGTCATTTGTTCTGGAAATGTCATTTTCGAGCCTGAGGCCTGAAAAACAGGGATGGTGTTCAACAGGTTTTAAGGAACACATAAAGTTGACGAAACACTCACGTCAAATGTCAACATGGCACATAATACTTCTGCATACAGTATATGACACTTACAGTATATGACACTGCATACAGTATACTTACAGTCTCACATACTGTATGCAGAAGTATTATTTTAAGCAACACATTAAGTTGATGAAACACTCGAGTCAAATGTAATTAAAGTCAGATCGTGTCTTAGACGGGGCAGTGATCTCATAAACCTGTTAATGACACCTTTTTTACCAGCTGTATTCACCTTGCAGGTGCAACTATGTGGCTTTTATCCTGGATAAAGTGTTTAAGTCATGGATGATTAAAGTTTAACTTCGTCATATTTGTCTAATATTATAGTTCACTTTTCATTCATGAAGTATGACGCTGCGCTGTCAGTACGCTTCTCCATGTTTGTGATTGGTAAAATGTTGCTAACCCCGCCCCTTTCATGTGAACGCGCACTCAGCCGGACAGAGAAACCCTGGCTTGAGTTACCGAGTTGATAACCAGAGTCGTAAGACCGCTTAGCGAGAGCACGTTTGTTTTGGATTAGGTAAGCCGGGTAACTCAAACAGATCCAGGGTCTGTTGAACTGGATACGTAGTACAGGCCTCTGGTGTGTTAATGTACACTGGCCTCTGGTGTATTAATGTACACAGGCCTCTGGTGTGTTAATGTACACTGGCTGCTGATGTTCTGTAGTCCCAACACACAGCTTTTTGAACATGCAAGGAAGTACTTGGGACTGCTAAATGTAAAAGGCCACTGAATCAGATATTCATTTAGGGGTGGGCGATATGACGATATATATCGTCGTGACGATATTAGGTCTCCACGATATGCTTTTTCAGAGATATCGTATCTATCGTGATAAAAAAAAAAAAAAAAAAACAGATGTGAAAGACATGCTCTAAAGCTGTCTAGTCAGGATTCAGACAGTATTGCACTTCATTTATTGTCTTGGTTGATTCTGTTGGCTTATTTTTTATTTTATTTGCGTGCATATGAAACGCTAACCATTCCCATTGAGATCATTAAAACTGTCATTTGAACGGCGATCAAGCCTGAAGCCACAGAGACAGACACGATCCCCTGTCCGGCTAGGGTTAGGGTTAGCCAACACACTCTCACTCCATAATCGTCCAGGAGCGATGTTTGGTCAGTGTCCGTGACGTGCAGTTGTGACGCTCCTAGGCTCCTTCAGCTTCATAAAGTTGAAATAGCTTTCAACTGATTGCAATGTATTCCCATCTGCGGCGGGATTTGACGCTTATGGAAGCACGGCATTCGTTTGTGTCGGCTGCCCTTAAAGGCAATGTGAGCGTCCATTCTCATTGGATAACGGAGAATTGTACACCCGGAAGTAAGTATTCCCCTTACTGTCGATTGATTTTACAGTGATATCTGCACTACTCATCGACTAAGAAACACCAGATTATCCTTGTTAATTACACAACATTGATTGGTTTAAATTGTGTGCAATGCTTTTGTATTTTTCCCCTTCGATTCGGAGAAACAAATATTTTTTCTGAGTAAAGGATGGCAGAAGACACTACACTACCCAGAATCCCCAGCTATCGTTTGGACTACACCATGTGCTCTGTTTGACAAACCCTGTGATAGTCCTCAAGCTCTGTGATTGGAGAGTGTGCTCCGAGGGTTACGCCGAGCCTCGAACAACACTTGAAATGGGATGGAACCACGGCAGACTGTCCAAAACTGGATTTGAATGGCTGGGGGAGCGGGAGGGGAAGAGGCTCTCCGTGCGCGGCGCAGGGGGCTATGACAGTGGACGGAGAGCCTCTTCCCCTCCCGCTCCCCCAGCCTCACCTACTGATTTTAATTTCACCATATATCAAGCCCGATCGATTTCACAATGTCAGCGCACCTCTGCTTTCGTGTTGGTAGTTCAGTCCGAGTTGTTTGACACGCTAGTGCTAGTGCTACCTCAGAAAGTTCATTTTTATACTGAGAAACTGTGCCTTGAAGCCATATCAAAATGTTGAATTGTTCATTCAGGGATTCATTTCAGAAATAAAACCAGCTTGAAATGCTATTTTGGTCTGTTACTCCTTTTTGTTTTAGTTTCTGTTACCTTGTAGGTGCTTGTACTGTTAAGTAACTTGAAAAATAACCATAATAACCGACATGAAAAAATATCGCGATATATATCCAGGGCTGCACATAACTGGTGCGCTGGTGCGCATGCGCACCCGCCGCGAAAAAAGGAGCACCGGATCATTTGAAAAAAGGCGCATTTGCGCACCAACATTGAGAGAGAGAGAGATATTTGCGAGTTGTATATTAACTGGTAAGATAGCAGGGTTTACCTGGGCGGGCCACCCAGGTATATTAACGGCCGCCAAAGTATAATTCGTAAGCCGTTTAGGTTTGATTTTTTGAATCCGTCCGCGAGCACGACGGCATCTGTCGATCCCTCGCTCTACCCCCTCGCTATCGTGTGAAGGGTCTGCTTTATGCACTCCGCACAGTAACCCTGCTGCGAGGCTCCGGTGAACACTCCATGAGCGTGCTCACTAGCGCAACTCCCCCCCCCCCCCCCCCCCCCCCCCCCCGTTTATAAAGTCAAGTACCCCTCAAAAGATCCGGTTTATTTCATTTTAAGGATGCGCACCAAGCACCATCTCCAGGTGCTCCTTTGAGAACCAGGGCAAAAAGGTTGTGTGCACCCCTGTATATATCGTCTATCGTGATACTGCTTGAAAAATATCGTGATAATATATTTTCAATATCACCCACCCCTATATTCATTCATGTATGTTGGTTTTGTGTTGCAGTGTAAAATGACATCAAGGCACAAGAACTCCAAAAGAATCGAGGGACTGGACAAGAATGTCTGGTAAGTGAAAAATACAAAACGTCTCTCATAGACTTCTGATCAGGTTAACATTTTATATAATACTGTTATTACTGTTAAAGCCAGACAGATTTCTGATTGTATACAAGAGCTAAGTCAGTCTCTCTGTGAGGGTGTTAGTTACACCTATATTCTTTATGCTGTCTAATTTTACACAAAATGTGAAGAAAGTGGGGGGACTTTTTACTAAATGACAGATGTATTTGTATAACCAGTTTACTTTGTGTCTTTCATTCTGGGGTATTAAAGGGACACTTTGGATAGTTTGATGTCAGGTTGTGTGACATACTTATCCGTAGTCACATGTGTAATGTCTTGTAATGGCCTATTTTATTATATTTATTTATGATCAGGGTGGCGTTCACTTCAGTGGCAGCAGACCCGTCCATTGTTAACCTGGGTCAGGGCTTTCCAGATATCCCCCCGCCTTCTTACGTCAAGGAGGCCCTAGCAGAGGCTTCTTCAGTGGACCGGATGAACCAGTACACCCGAGGCTTTGTACGACTTATACACTAACTGTACACACTCACTCGTAATCCACTACTACCATCACAAAATGTTTTTAGTACCCATCATTATCTATTTTGAATCCATTTAAAAAGGAAAAGTGTTGCTAAGATAATGGAGAAAGAGTTTAATACTTTCTGTTTAACCTTAGGCCCTTTACACTGTGGGATTTGGGGCTTTATATCCCAATCGGTAAAACAGCATTATGAACAAACTGCAATGTAGCTATCATTTATTGGTATGATAGTGCTAAGCTGTCATTTTTTAATAAATCTAGTGATTAGGCTGTACATTTTTTTATTTGTTTGAATTTTTTGAAACTTCTGTTGAGGTTTTCAATTAAGCGCAGCATATCTGTCCATAACAAACTACCCTTTGTCATTATATGCAAGTGTAATTGTTGGTGCAGTTCTACTGCTGCTGCACATCCCCGTTAGATGTGGCAAACGGCAGAGCACACAGTTTTGAGCGTTAACAAATGTGGATTGAAGCAGGATATTTCGTTATTTTCTATGAATGTTGACTTTTTGACTCTGGAAATCACAAGTCTGAATCAATCGTACCGGAAACCAATTCCAATTTTAATTGTAATTCTACTAGAGCTTCATCTTAATCTGCAACAATACTGTCTTTACACACTATTCATGGGAATATCAAAAAAGAAGAAGCTGTGTAGCATTCAAATGTTTATTTAGGCATAAAATATTAACGTTATAAACGAAGCTCTGAAGCTTTTAACTATTCGGTACAGCCAGTGGCGGCGCCAGGGTATGGCTGGGGTAGGCTACAGCCATACCAAGAAATGGCTTAGCCCTACCTTAGCCCGACCATGAAAAAGTATGTTAAAGTAAGCATGTTGAGAACACGGATTGCGAAAATCTACCGGTCGTGTCCACAACACACAAACTGATCCTGCAGTAACAACAAGTGCACGTTACTGACGCAATATGGTTGAGACCATTCAGGCTTATGCTAGAGGGGTGCAAGGAATAGTCTAAGTAGTGGGGGAGTTATATACACTAAATGTGTGGAAATTCTCTCGCGTTATAATATCAGCGTGGCCGCGGTCAGATCAAAATGCCTCTGAATGCAATTTGAATAGACCTACAGCCAGTACTCAAGTTGTAAAATAAAATCAGGGGGGATGGTGGATTTTATCATATGGGGACATCATTTGTGCTGATAACCCGCAGAGGGTGGGAGACCAACCAGCATAAAGATAATTATTATACTCCTAAAACAACATGCATGTTATGGATGTTCGGATACTCCTTTCATTGCTCTTGACCAAGGCACCTCAGAATTAGAGTAGAATAACATTTAGGGTCAAATGCAGAGGACAATTAGGGCAAAATCTTTTTTTCACTTTAATTTAAAGGGGGGGAGGGAATACAAAAATGTGGTTATAATGAAGTATATGGTACAAATCTTGTAGGTTAACAGTCCCTCATTTATTATTCAGATGATCAACTGATTATACTAATAATAAAGTCAAAATAGTTTTTAGAATATTGAATTATAGTGTATTTTTTCAAAAAAGCAGTTACTGGTATACGATCAAAACTGGTATCTAAAGGGTTACATTTGTATCGTAATTAATTAAATCATTATGTAAATTCTTCATGAAATTTTTTAGGAACAGGGCATTAAGTGCAAATTGAAATTGTTTACGAAATATGAAAATATATTAAAAGATTATACAGATAATACAAAATAGGACCAATGTTGTCAATGGCTGCCTACTCCACTCTCCCCCATCTCATAGAAGTTTCCAAAGATGTTCATAATCATGCTTTTTGGTCTCAATTTTTCTGGCTCTTGCTTTCGGATTGTTAGCTAAGCAATGGCTTTGAAGCCAAGTCTTGACATATACCTCTGGTCTGAACTTGTTCAGTGGAGGGCCAACACACTTGATGAAAAGCAAGGCTGACATGCTTTTTACCTCTGCTTCTAGTTGTGGTTAAAATGTTCATCTGACTAAACCCACGTTCACACTCAGCTGTGGAGATGACCAGAGTGTTCACTGCTTGAAGGAGGGGTTTCAGCTCTTCTGGTGCTGGTGGTATCATTTCATCAACAGTTTTGAGTCTTACCAGCTAGCTAACACGAGAGAAAAACGTAGCTAAACTCCAAACTAAGTTGTTATTGCTGCTTATGTCCATAGATTCCACCTTTGGTGACTAAAGTAATGAGTAATGACTAAGATTACTAACTCTTGACTTACCTGAAATGTTATTTTTAGTACTTTTAAATAGGAAGTCCCTCAGATCGCGTTGTCCTCCTGGTCGCTTGGCCATTGTGATGACCGTTACCTGCGCTTCTGGCATCGATCAAACAGGCGCATCACGGCGCTCTGGCGCCCTCTAGGGCACTCGCATAGTATAGCGTCAGTGACTTGGTAAAAATGTCATTGCGTGTGTGCGTGCTCACTCGTCCACAGTATTTTACTCAAAATGCGCAAAATTAATGTTGAAATAGCAGTAATACCAGTGCCATGTTCATTGATACAATTACATAAGGGATGGAAAGGGGGAATGGCAGTTTTAGAAGGGGGATGATTTTGACCGTTTTTATTTCAGGGGGGATACCATCCCCCCTCATCCCCCCTCAACTCGAGTACTGCCTACAGCCAATCAGAGCAACGAAACGTTGGGTCTGCTGCGTCATGCATTACTGATTCGTCATGTTCAGTGAAAAGTCCCCAAACTCGCGCCGAGTAAATTGCAGACAGCAGAACTTCTAGGATTAATTGTATATTTCGGATGGATAGATTTGTTCTTAAACGCCCTCTCATTGAGGTACAAGTCGAACAGGTGCCAGAGTCACACGACCCACCTGAAGAGTGAATAGTGAGTTTTGAATATATTTTGTAATAATGGGTTATTTGAAAAAGTGTTTTGTATGACAATAGAGATACAGGCTACCTGTTGTGTGCTGTGTCTGTCTCTCTCTGTTTACCTGTGTCTGTGTCTCTCTCTCTGTCTCTCTCCCTCTCTCTCTCCGTGTCAATTCTATATGCCAACTTTTCTTGTTTCTGCCGCTGCGTAGCATGTTGTAACAACGTGGAATTAGCAGAATAGGCTATTGTATTGTTTAACTCACACCTGTTGCTCTCGATGTAATTTAGCTGATAAAAGGAGACTAATAAAAGCTAATAAAAGCCTCATGCGTGTGTTTCACTGTCAAGGGGTGCGATATAGCGTGTATGTAATTACATTACAAATACTGACTTGAGCCCCACCACTGTATGGGTTAGCCCTACCATAGATTACCCAACAAAAATACTCTGGCGCCGCCACTGGGTACAGCCCTAAGTATGTTACATTTTTTACAATACACTATTCCCTAACACAGTATTTGCTACTGCCAGAAACCTGCTTGTTCTTAAACTTGTGTCTCTTGTTGATTTGCAAGGGTCACCCATCTTTGGTGAAAGCTCTGTCTCAGGTCTATGGGAAGGTCTGCGGGCGGCAGATCGACCCCTTCAAAGAGATCCTTGTGACAGTGGGAGGTTACGGTTCTTTATTCAGCACCATGCAAGGGCTGGTGGACGAGGGAGACGAGGTAAGGACAGGTGTTTCAAACCATAAACATTTACAAACATGCTCCCTGTAATTTGTTATATTTATGTACACTGTTTCTTTCCTGAGGTTATCATAATAGAGCCTTTCTTCGACTGTTATGTACCCATGGTGCGGATGGCGGGGGGCAAGCCTGTGCTAATACCGCTACGTCTTGTAAGTTAAACCTAAACATACATCTTCCACTTTTACAGTAGCAAAGTAGTTACTTTACTTACTGCATATCTTAAGGATATTAATACATTATAGGAGCCATGACACAACATTTCTTATACATTTCAGAAGTCTGGGAACAAGACAGGAACAAGTGCCGACTGGTTTCTTGATCCAGAGGAGCTCTCCAGTAAATTCAACTCCAAGACAAAGGCCATCATCATCAACACCCCCAACAATCCCATTGGGAAGGTAAGTCTACATCAAAGCCATTACCTGTTTCATCTGAGATATGTAAATGCTTGCTAACTTGATGGGAAAACAAAGCTCTCAGTAGTTCCTGTCGTCTCCCTGCAGATCTTCTCCAGAGACGAGCTGCAGATGATCGCTGACCTCTGTATCAAACACGACACTCTGTGCTTCAGTGATGAGGTTTATGAGTGGCTGATCTACAGAGGACATCAACATGTCAAAATTGGTACGGTCAACATACCCACTGTACAAAAAGAGTAGAGCACTGTTATCCATCTTATATAAGATCCTTTACAAACAGCTACAGGGATGGAAACCTTGAAAAAAGCAGCTACTCTTATCTGACTGCCAAGCTATCTGGTCTCATGCTAGCTAGCTCACTAGCCCTAGCCAGTAACAGTGTTCCACCAAGGTAATGGGAGGCTTGGTAACTGCAACAAGCTAACCAGTTGCTCAGTAGCTAACAGAGAGTAGTGCTATGCCATATACCATAAAGCTAGCAAACACAGGGAGTAACTTGATACATTGACCCAGCACCTCTGCCAGACAAAGGGACAAAAGCTACAAGAAAAGGCTGTTGAAACATTTGAGTTGCAACGATGAATGGAATGTATCCGAGTTAAACCAGCCAGTTCCTTTCAAAATGTCTTTTGAATACTTCAAGGGGACGCACACCCCTTTCATTTCATTGTGTCCAGAAAGCCACTTTCCATATTAAATGCCAGACAACAATCAAGAAAATGTAATATGGTTGAAATCAAGCTGCAATAGAGCTAAAAACAGAGAATTCAAAAAGAGACAGTTTATCATAAGATTCAGTCAGTGCAACTTTTGAAAAAACTATTGTTTAATGCAACTAAAACATCTGAGTGTTATGCATGAAGACAAACACATTGAAAGAATACATCACAAAGACAAGACAAACAGTTTCTCATAAGTAAACAGTGGCTGCCTGAAGACACTAACCTATAGTGCTGTCTCACTACAAGTAGGACCAAATAAATAAATAAAATATACAATATATATATAAATATTGCATATAGCACTTACATTTAGTTTGCTTATTTGAGGCTAATATTCTTGTATGATTGTATTCTTTTGCATGAAGTTATGGCATTAAAAGACATGTCATTCTGACCTTTTCCCCTGTTTTCAATGAGCTGTTTTCTGCCTCTACAGCCACTCTTCCTGGAATGTGGGATCGAACTATCACTATCGGCAGTGCAGGAAAAACATTCAGTGTCACAGGATGGAAGGTAAAACAAAAGTTTATTTAGAACACCATTTTGAATATTCACAAATCAGTTCTTGCACTTATTGATGTTGTTGTCTCCTAGCTGGGCTGGTCTGTAGGACCTGAGCACTTGATAAAGCATCTCCAGACCGTCATGCAGAACACCATGTACACCTGCCCCACACCGCTACAGGCAAGTGTGCAGCTGTAACACAGGTTCCTGACCAATCAGTATTTACTCTGACACTTGTATCTGTCTGTCCCCAGGAGGCGGTGGCTCAGGGCTTCCAGAGGAACCTGGAGCTGATGGGGCAGCCGGAGTGCTACTTCTCCTCCCTGCCAGAGGAGCTGGAGCTGAAGAGGGACCGCATGGCTGCCATCCTGCAGGAGGCCGGCATGACCCCTGTCATTCCAGAGGGGGGGTACTTCATGCTGGTGGACGTCACGTCTCTTAGTGAGTTACCTTTTAACTGACATCTGTGACACATTTACTCTGCTGCTGCGTGCTACCAGTGAGGACAAATACTGCTCCGTGGCTCATTTCTAAAGAGGCAGGTGGTTGGACAGCACAAAGACATTCTACTTCACATTTACTTGGTAACAATTTCAGATTTTCATACTGAACAGTTAATTCAAGAAGTGCAAATGAAGTTAGAGCTCACAGAGGTAATGCATACATTAAAATAAATGCATTCAATTTAGAAATGAAATCTCTAAATGGACATTCTGATGGAAGAGTTACTGGATATGTACAGCACAGTCGACCCGTTTATGGAGAATAAGTCACTGTAGTTTGAATATTGAAATAAAAGACGTTATTTTTTTGTATTTGTGCAACTTAAAGTTATCAGTACATGAGTTCTGTGTTTAGCCTAACTCCATGATTGACATTCATAAAACTCTTCCAGGGTGGACTACTACTGACCCTCAGAAATATAGCAAAGCTTTTAGATCATAATTGTATATTAGAAAAAGGCGATAGAAGTGAATAAAGTAACTCCTGCTGTTTGATGGACTTTACTGTCTCTTCTCATTGCAGATCAGGACCTGTCACACATGGAGGAGGATGAAGCCTACGACTACAAATTTGTGAAGTGGATGATTAAAGAAAAGGTAAATGATTTAGGTTATTCTCAATCAGCTGTCTACAATATCACATTGAAACCCATAGTTTTTTATTGTTTCATAATTATTATATTTCATATAGAAACTGGCAGCCATTCCCGTCACAGCGTTTGTTGGAGAGGAGTCCAAGAAGCACTTTGAGAAATATATTCGCCTTTGCTTCATTAAGGTAAATACAAACGTGTCTGATACAAACCTAAAAGACATTAAACTTCATTTTAGCGGAGCTGCACTTTAGTTTTTTTCTCTTGTGAAGAATGCTCATACTGTCTCTCTCCTAACAGCAAGACAGCACTCTGGACGCAGCAGAGGCCATCTTGAAGAACTGGAGGAAAGTTTAATATGATGAATTGTCTGAAGGCTTCAGCTCGATTTCAGGCAGGAGGAACAAGTCAAACTGAGGGAATGAGATATGACTGTTAACTTAGAAAAGTAAATACTAACAGTTGAAGTTCATACGTTAATAGCTAAATGCTCTTCCACATGTTGACATACTGTTTGAGAGAATCCTCACAGTCACAGCAGGTCCTGTGGGACTGCGTTATGAAAACCGCTTTATGCAAGGTGTTCATTTTGTGTAGTTATTGTGTTTTCAGCCTTTTTGATGTGTACATAGACACTAATTACAAAGCACTTAGTTGGATGGAACTGGTTGCGCTGTTCGGACTTTGTCAAACTTGGCCTTATTTCTCCCTGAAAAAATAAATCACAAATAATGCATATTTTGTTTTTTGGAATAATATTTGAATAAAAACCAACGTGATAATAATAGTATTGAATTTTGATTGTTATTTTTTAAATCCTGCTTTTGTTTTTCACTCTTAAATCCAATTAGTTTAGTTTTTTTCATGAAATGCTACTTAAAATGTTTGTATTTGAAGTCGCTGTTGATAAACACTTCCACATACTTTGAAGGACTCTTTAGGACATATCTGATCTTAATACCATATTTCATCTTAGTTGTGAAGTTGACTGAATTAGTCCAAATGTCTTCCTGTGGCTGACGTGTGTGACATACAGCATTACAGTGGTATGACAACTAGTATTTGATTTAATAATGTTAGTACGGACATTGCAGACATTGCAGAGTGTTGATCTCAGGGTCAGACCTTCACTAAGGTCCACAAACACATGTCACACTAGGAAAAACACAGGTGTCATGATATGATGTCTGTATTCCATTTAGCACCGTTTCACTTTAGACTTTGGTTCAACTACATGATGTCCTTATATTTACCTGGAGCGCTTTTGTTGGATATTGCTCTCTGAAGGTTATTTCTGACTTCAAAAAGAAGTATTGACTTATAATATATACCATTTTTTTTTTTGAAAGAATATTTACTGAATTGCAAGGTGTCGTTGGGTGGTTTGAAAGGCGTTTTTAAATCAAATGTATTATTATTATATCTATATCACAGCAGACAAGCCAGGTCTAATGAATACGACTAACAACAGTTCCCCTACTGACTCCTCTGAATAGAATGCAGCCATTGTCAGGGTTCTTGCGGTCATTCAAAACCTGGAAAAGTCATGGAAATTCAAAATGCTAATTCCAGGCCCTGGAAAAGTTATGGAAAACAATATTTTTCCCAGAGTTTTGGAAAAGTCATGGAAATGTAACTAAAGTTCCATCAAATATAATTGATATGTTTATCTAATCGCCGAAATAGTAATACTATAATGATAATACATACTGTATGGTAATGAAGCGTACAATGGCATTTAACTGACGAGGTGTTTTGCTGGTGAGAGATTTGAGTGGCTTTAGCATGTAGAAGCTAGTAAGCCTGCTATTGGATTTGTTTTAGATAGGCTCAACATGTTTCATATGCAGACCTTATTTTCCTGTTCCATGTTCAAATAAACTATTTCCAGTGGTACTGCTGAGAAAGAGTCATGTTTTGGTCATGGAAAATTAGGTAAAGGTCATGGAGAAGTCATTGAAAATGATTGGTGAAAAAGTGTATGAACCCTGCATTGTTTAACAGTTATTAACACCTGTGAGGTTTCTAATAGGACATGTCATTATATGTACTACAAGGTATTTGTTGTGTGTAACATTTCAACGTTTTGTTTCATCAGTCCCTCACTGTAAAGAACGTTGTGTTATATCCTCCTGACCACTTGAGGGAGACAGAGTACAGACTGTGTAACATATGGTTTCGTAGCAGATATATCATGGAATATTCATCGTTACAATATTTTTCTAACAATAGTCTCAGAATTATCTTAAAATTCAAAGTGGAAAGAAACATGTTCAAAAATCGGGAGGGCTCCAAACATTGTATAGATAAACTGCAAAGCAGCTCTAACCAGTTCAATGTCTTTAATTCACTAAACTTAAATGAAGGTAAAACTTCAAAAGTTATTGAATGTGACCTCATCATTTCTTCATAACACAGCCCAGAGGATCAAATGAGCAGACGAGCTGTGTTCCCTAACCATGACGGGCACAGTTCAGGGAAAGAGTAATCACTCAGAAATGTGTTTGCAAAGAAACAGATCTTTTGTCCATGCCGACAGGTGTAATGCATTTCTGTGGTTACACACAAACCTGGCGCCTTGTTTCCATGACATCATGATGCTGTTTGAATTCAGACGTTCACACAGTGATAGTGGACATGTTAATGTGGAGGTGAGAGGGGGCATTCCTCACCTTCCCCCTGTTGTTCTGACAGAACAGAACTCATCCCCACTGAATGAGAACAACAGAATCATTTCATGCCAAGTAGCTCGGAACGTTAACTATTCACTCTGAGGCTACAATGAAAGAAACATTTCTGCAGATGATGTTTCCTTATAACTAAGGTACTACTGGGTACTACTATAACTACTGGGGTTTACTAGGAGATGGAAGTATAGATAAGATTTATGCTTGGCATTTATTGTGTCAAATTGCAGAGACACTCTTCAGACATTGAAGACCAGCATTCATCCCAGTGCCATTATGTTGCATGAGCCTTCTGTAACCAGGAAATATCTGCCTTTTTTCAACTTAAAGACAATTCCCCTATTATACAGTAATCCTCTGTCCAATGTTTTAAGAGGCCCGGAACTTCCCTCTCCTGTAATGTGTTATTTTGTGCATGTAAATGGTCTGCAAAGGCTCAAATCCTTGTGTTAATACTACAAACTTGTCTTACATCCAGGACATTGTCAAACCACACATTCCAGCCAGTACTTGGCTCTGCATCAGCCACTCTCTGGCTCGGTGGAATGAGCTCTCCATTGATGTAACGACAGCAGAAAGTCCACACAAATTCCGTCGCAAACTGAAAAAACACCTGTTTTGCTTGTGCCTCTGCCAATAAATAAATAATCATTGAACATTTATAAAAGTAGCAGTTACAAGTTTAACGCACAGCACTTAGTCCGACTCATTGAAGCGCATACAGTATATCTGCACTGTTCTTGATGTTCTGAGTTTGAATCTTTATGCTTTGTCGCTCACATTGTAAGTTGCTTTGGATAAAAGCCTCAGCTATATGTAATGGTAAACTTTGGTAAAATAAAAACCAAATACTGCAAATACTGTTATCCGTTTCAGTCTACTAATAAGAATAATGAAAAAACTGGTTGTATTTGTGATGAAGGAAACTTAAGCAGAAGCAGAATTCCTTTATCTATCCCACAAAGGGCATGCACATTGTATTTAAAGAAAGAACATTCAAATGTATAACAATTTACCAAGTACACATTTGGGTATACATCATGAATGATGATCACCCTGCTGAATATATATTATATCAATATATTTGTATCATTTTCAGCACACATTTCTATTTATATCTGATAACCCTGACAATTCTGGTCTCTTCTATATTGGATTATTCATTTGACTTCATATCATTTCATGTTTTGTCTCCTTTGAACGCCTTAGTCACACACAGTCACTGTGTTCTGCATTTACTGATTTCTCCTTTGCCCAGTTTCTGTTCGTATTACCCAAACACAACACGTCATATCGATTGAATTGTTCAAGTGTGGGAATATTGTGCACCATAGAACTGTAGTGTAGTATGAAAACTGGGGCTGGGAACACAACTGCTTTAAAAATGTGAATAGGATTATTATAGGCTGCAGTTACTAGACATATATGATGTGCAGTTAACAGATCCCTGTGGATTAGATGTCTGTCTGCGTATTACCATCATAATTTATGTTAATTATGATTATTTTGCCAATAATCTAATGTCACGATGCTGCTATGGAGGCGGATTTAGGTTATTGTTGCCCTTGAAATGAGAGCAGATGTTTGTGGTCTTAAATGTTGCCTCTAGGTGGCCATGTTGATCATGTTCTGAGGCTTTGTGCCCTCTTCCTGATCCAAGAACACATTTTGTCAAACAGCGTCTGATGAAGACAGTGCAGAATATGGTCAAAATCATATTCATTAAATAAATGCACTCCCTCCTGTTGAGGGTCATACAATATATAGATTTAATACAATAAAAAATGGCTTAAAGGAGTCTGTTCTACTCATTTTCAGGTTCATATTTTCCGTGTCTCTACTGTGACATGTCTCCATGCTTTAATGTTCAAAAAGCGCTTTATTGTTCTCATACTGCCTGTGCTGCAACACCTCTTTTCACCCTCTGTCTGAAACCAGAGCCCAGTCTGCTCTGATTGGTTAGCTGCCCGGCTCTGTTGTGATGTCAGTGATGTCACAATGTTAGGAAGAAAACAAAAGAGTCCAATGGAGTTAGAGGCCTCTTTAATGGAAGCAGCAGAGGTTGAATATTACTGATTTTTATTTTATATCATAGGAAACACAAAAACTATTCTGGATCCTACATATCCCATAATTCATCTCAATGGCACTTTTTCTTATCTTATATTTACATATATATATATATATATATATATATATATATATATTCTATAGCCACTTCTTTCTAAACCCTATATCTCTTCTCCTGTCTGTGGTCCAGGCTGTTTGTGGTCCAGGCTGTTTGTGGTCCAGGCTGTTTGTGGTCCAGGCTGTTTGTGGTCCAGGCTGTCTGTGGTCCAGGCTGTTTGTGGTCCAGGCTGTCTGTGGTCCAGGCTGTTTGTGGTCCAGGCTGTCTGTGGTCCAGGCTGTCTGTGGTCCAGGCTGTCTGTGGTCCAGGCTGTTTGTGGTCCAGGCTGTCTGTGGTCCAGGCTGTCTGTGGTCCAGGCTGTCTGTGGTCCAGGCTGTTTGTGGTCCAGGCTGTCTGTGGTCCAGGCTGTCTGTGGTCCAGGCTGTCTGTGGTCCAGGCTGTCTGTGGTCCAGGCTGTCTGTGGTCCAGGCTGTTTGTGGTCCAGGCTGTTTGTGGTCCAGGCTGTCTGTGGTCCAGGCTGTTTGTGGTCCAGGCTGTCTGTGGTCCAGGCTGTTTGTGGTCCAGGCTGTTTGTGGTCCAGGCTGTCTGTGGTCCAGGCTGTTTGTGGTCCAGGCTGTTTGTGGTCCAGGCTGTCTGTGGTCCAGGCTGTTTGTGGTCCAGGCTGTTTGTGGTCCAGGCTGTTGTGGTCCAGGCTGTTTGTGGTCCAGGCTGTTGTGGTCCAGGCTGTCTGTGGTCCAGGCTGTCTGTGGTCCAGGCTGTCTGTGGTCCAGGCTGTCTGTGGTCCAGGCTGTCTGTGGTCCAGGCTGTTTGTGGTCCAGGCTGTTTTGTGGTCCAGGCTGTCTGTGGTCCAGGCTGTTGTGGTCCAGGCTGTCTGTGGTCCAGGCTGTTGTGGTCCAGGCTGTTGTGGTCCAGGCTGTTTGTGGTCCAGGCTGTTTGTGGTCCAGGCTGTCTGTGGTCCAGGCTGTCTGTGGTCCAGGCTGTTTGTGGTCCAGGCTGTTTGTGGTCCAGGCTGTTGTGGTCCCAGGCTGTCTGTGGTCCAGGCTGTCTGTGGTCCAGGCTGTTTGTGGTCCAGGCTGTTTGTGGTCCAGGCTGTTTGTGGTCCAGGCTGTCTGTGGTCCAGGCTGTTTGTGGTCCAGGCTGTCTGTGGTCCAGGCTGTTTGTGGTCCAGGCTGTTTGTGGTCCAGGCTGTTTGTGGTCCAGGCTGTTTGTGGTCCAGGCTGTCTGTGGTCCAGGCTGTCTGTGGTCCAGGCTGTTTGTGGTCCAGGCTGTTTGTGGTCCAGGCTGTCTGTGGTCCAGGCTGTCTGTGGTCCAGGCTGTCTGTGGTCCAGGCTGTCTGTGTCCAGGCTGTCTGTGTCCAGGCTGTCTGTGGTCGCAGGCTGTCTGTGGTCCAGGCTGTTTTGTGGTCCAGGCTGTTGTGGTCCAGCTGTTTGTGGTCCAGGCTGTTTGTGGTCCAGGCTGTTTGTGGTCCAGGCTGTTTGTGGTCCAGGCTGTCTGTGGTCCAGGCTGTTTGTGGTCCAGGCTGTTTGTGGTCCAGGCTGTTTGTGGTCCAGGCTGTTTGTGGTCCAGGCTGTTTGTGGTCCAGGCTGTCTGTGGTCCAGGCTGTCCTGTGGTCCAGGCTGTTTGTGGTCCAGGCTGTTTGTGGTCCAGGCTGTTTGTGGTCCAGGCTGTTTGTGGTCCAGGCTGTCTGTGGTCCAGGCTGTCTGTGGTCCAGGCTGTCTGTGGTCCAGGCTGTCTGTGGTCCAGGCTGTCTGTGGTCCAGGCTGTCTGTGGTCCAGGCTGTCTGTGGTCCAGGCTGTCTGTGGTCCAGGCTGTTTGTGGTCCAGGCTGTTTGTGGTCCAGGCTGTCTGTGGTCCAGGCTGTTTGTGGTCCAGGCTGTTTGTGGTCCAGGCTGTCTGTGGTCCAGGCTGTTTGTGGTCCAGGCTGTTTGTGGTCCAGGCTGTTTGTGGTCCAGGCTGTTTGTGGTCCAGGCTGTCTGTGGTCCAGGCTGTTTGTGGTCCAGGCTGTTTGTGGTCCAGGCTGTTTGTGGTCCAGGCTGTTTGTTGAAAATGAGCCAAGATAACCCCTATGACATCATCATCAGTGAACTCGTGTCAAATTGTGTCTCTTTTATAAATCTTGGAGTAGTTCCGTAAGTCCAGGAAACAAAAACTGTTGTTTAGAGCATCATCAAAAGACAATTGTTTGTCATTAAAACCATGTTACAGTTTAATTACATTTACAATAAAACATTACAAATGGCCTGGAGGGATCACAGATGCTTGAATCCTCGTAAACAATCATAAAGACCTTTATATTAGACTAATTCCACAGCATCTCACAACATGTTGTATTGTGCCCGAGACATCAATATCTGTGAGAATGTGAGGGGTGTAGCACTGCCCCCCCCCCCCTGTCCGCTCCCACACAGGCCATATGGCCGCTCCACTGCCAGCCCTGCTCTCTGCACACGGCCCAACAGCTTGGTGGACACATAATTAATTTGCTTAGGCGTCTGCCATTTATTTCCAACCTACATTTTGTTAATTGGACAGAGGAGGTTAAAATCCAATGAGTGTCTCTGGGTTTGTTAAGGCCACTAATTGCGCTGAATTTACAAGATAGAGGTTGCTTCAGGGGGTGTGGGGACAGGGGGACATCAGAGGGGTCAGTGGTGAAAAATCATATGTTTGTATGAATGCTTTCAGAAGAGCATGCGCTGAAGTCTGCAGAGGACAACATGCTGATGACCACAGATGTAAATATTGACTATCATCATTTAGAAAGGACTAATCTTCCCAAAAGGAAAGACACTTGTCTCCATACAGACATGTCTTACATGGGTTGCATTGCTTATATATGTTGTGCTGTGTTGTTAACAGCATTATAGAACTCGACCTACACGCCCCCTCCCCCCATTCCCCTTTTCTTCTCGGTTGCATCACTTCATTTTGCTGCTTTGTATTTCACCTAACAGTAACGTGAATCAGACTTGTAATATGAATATAATCAAGTTAACTGCAAATGTGATAAGCATAAATATAGATGATGCCTAGTTTTTATATTTTTTAAACATCAAAAGATGATGAAAGCTATAATCATAATGATCAGAGAGATGGAGAATATTTAAAAAAAATAAACCAATTAATTAGAAATCCTGATTATATACCAGATATCTCATTGTATTGTGTTTTTATTTAATACGGTTCCTTTGTACTGAATAATAAAAAATGAGTCAGATGGCAAATAAGTAGCTGAGAAAGATTGTAAACGTTAAGGATGCAGTGAGGAACTGAAACATTGACTTTAATGAATGTATTACGTCAACAGATTTCTCAACTAGACCAGTTACGGTATGTGACATTTGTTGACATAAAACATTTCATTAAAGTTTCAGTTGTTTCAGTGTAGTACAGGATGATATAATGCCAGCGTTTTTTAAAAGTGCATCACACTGTCCTTCTCTGAGACATGTGAGATATTCAGGAGTGGAGTTGTGGTGCTGAGGCGTGGGGGGGGCACGAGGGGTTAATGACAATCCCAATGATTGCACTCAGGCTTTAGGGCTGATCCAGGGCCTGCAGCAGCTGTGCAGAGGGGCTGCATGGTGCCCCTCCAGCCCAGCAAAACAGGGCACGGTGTCCACAGCGGTGATCCCTGCTGTTGTTAATCACCTGCCCCCCCCCCCCACCCCCCTCTCTGCTGCTTCTCTCCCTCTCTCTTTCCCCTGCACTGATTTGCAAGCGCAGATTAATCAGAGCATGGGGGCCTTGATGACATTTTGCTGTTATTGTTCCCAATTTTAGCAACATCTTTTATTGTCTTCATCATTCATTTACAGGAGGGGAGACGGGGGGACTGTGTCAATTATGCAAATGGTGTTCCACACTTTTGCAGATGACTTCATTCTGTTGCCATTGTTTGGGAGACTTTAATTATTAAATATTATTATGCTCATGTTTCCTTCAATTTGGCCAAGCTTTGTTTCAATTCGATCTCTCCTCCAGCTGCTCAGAGAATCAAAGCCGTCTGGCTCGCCAAGGCCAAACAAACTCCATCACTTTAATGATTCTGAAGTTCCTACCTCGCTCTCATCTGTGGCTTTCAAACTGTGATTGGAAAAAAAAGCAGACCATATTCAGTTTAATGACCAGGAATTGAATTCAAGTTTATTCAAAATTGACATTCAATTATGTAGCACCTAATGATATATTAATCTCTTTTCTTTAATTCCCAGGAATTGGCTTTTCAAAGGCTTTGTCTGGCAGCAACACAGACGGCCTGAATAAAGAATACAGATTGGTATTAGATCCCGGTGATGATAGGGAAATGAAAGCTTCCACAGTTCACACACTCAGAGGAAAGGCACTGTTCACTTATTAGACGTTTCAATCCCCGGTTCTGGAAGCCATCGCTGCCATCTTCCCTCCCTCCTTCCTTCCCTCCCTCCTTCCTTCCCTCCCTCCTTCCTTCCCTCCCTCCCTCCCTCCCTTCCCTGACACGATAAATTGGACATTTAAATATTGCAATATATTTTTAGCTAATCAATTAGTTCAAACTCTTTCCTGATACTGCTTCAGGTTATTTTAGGTTGTGTGAAATCTGTCAGTGTAGATGTGTGTAGTATTTGAACAATCAAAGCTATTTGATGAAATACTGTATTTGTATCGCAGTGCGCTGATATGGAGAATGAACATGATTGCAAATAGGGAAACAGGACGAGGAATCTAAACCAAATCAAAACAATACTCTTCCAAGAACTAAAACATTATAACCTTGTTAAAGAACAAGTCAATATAAATAGTCATATATTTGTTTTCACATTCCAGGAGATGGTGCTGCGGCACACATTAATCCTCTTGTTTTTCACATGCAGCTTAATCTGGTTGATTTCAATTACAAAAACATGACCTTGCTCCTGAATAAACCTTTCTGACTTAAATTAACAATCACACTCAACAAACTACATCTATGAAATCATTAATCAGATCAAAAACACAATAAAAACACATTCAAATAAAACAATAATATGACCTCTCCACAGAGCCAAATGCAGTAGGTCAGGTGAGTGACATAATAATCATCTCAAACTATTGTGCTTATTAAAAGAAATGTCAAATGCTATCACAAAATGGTTTAATGTGGAAAGTGTGATGGCCATATCTTAATATTGCTAAAAATCTATTATGTGATTTCACAAGACAAGTCCCATTTGTGTTGAACTCTTCTAAAGAAGTAATTGAGGATTACAAAACTATTTCCGGAGTGTGAGAATAACACACATTTACTCCATGATTACTTCTGCCTATAAGATAAACTTTTAATGATCACATTATTGATCACATGAATGCTGGGATTAAAAAGAACCTAGAGACACGAGGATTTGCCCTAAATCTGATATATTGCCTAATCTCTGTGAGAATAAAATCAGCAATACATATGTAATTAGAACATTTAAAAACGTCATATTCATAGTGTGAAATCTATATAACAATATCCTCATACATACATAAAAACATATACATTCAGAAATAACATTTAAAAGACACAACTTTGACCCGTTCAGGCATAAAATAAATGCAAAGTTGAGGACAAAATCAGTGCCAGCTAACCCGAAGCTAAAAATAACCTATTCTGAATTATTGCCCAAGCTAACATATTTTTCATAATGACATATCATATCATGTATCAGAAGATGTGCTTAAAGGTGGGGTAGGTAATTTTGGAGAAACCAGCTCGAGTGCGCTAGAATTTGAAAATACACAACCGGAAGAAATCTGCCTCTTCCTTACAGAGCCCCTCCTCCAACACACACGAACGCGCACATGACCAATGAGGGCACGAGATAAGTTTGTGCACAGATGGAAGGCTGACAGGCAGGTAGGCCATCCAGTTATATTAGCCGAGCCGGCTCAGATGATTGGTCGTGCTTTTTACAGTACTACGGCTTCCACAGATGAAATATTTGTTATGTATTTATAGAGAACCGCAGTGACGCGTCCTAAAACCCGGAAGTAAGTTAGCATTTGTACCACGTCCGGTTCCTTCGATAAAAAGCAATGCAATTTCTCCATAGGATTTTGGAAAATAGCTCCAAATAAGGTCTGTGTTTGACACAAATTTAAGAGACGGATCACGTTTTGATCTATGTTTTGAAGAGTTTACGTGTCTGAAAAACGATGGTTGTTACCAAGTGGCTGAATAGGACTACAGAAGTTGTCCAGGCCGTTTTACGTCATTACACCGAACACGTAAACACTCCTCTAAGTTTGTTTGCCCTGTTCTGCTTGAAAGCAAGTACCTGCCTCCTGCAAACTGTTCAAACAAACACTTCAACTCGTACCATTTACAATCTGTATGTTTGAATATGGATCTTAAGTTGGCGTGACGTTGAAGCAGCGACCCTGCTGTAGTTCCTTTATAGCATAACGTTAGCATTTTGCTTCTGGCGACTAGATTTATGCTTCAAAAATTATAAAGGTAGGGTAGACATGTGGAGATTATCCGGCTGAACAAAACGTGATCCGTCTCTTAAATGTGTGTCAACCACAGACCTTATTTCCAGCTATTTTACAAAATCCTATGGAGAAATTGCATTGCGTTTTTGACGAAGGAACCGGAAGGAGTTTACTTCCGGGTTTTAGGATGCGTCACTGCGGTTCTCTATTGTCAAAGCATTTAATGTATCCATTGCTATCGGGATGTTAAGAGCATTCCATGGAATATAATAAAAAGTGTTTCTGAAGTAAATTACCTACCCCGCCAACACACTCTCAATCCATAATCGTCCAGGAGCGACGTTTGGTCAGGGTCCCGTGGGTCATTGGATAACGGAGAATTATACACCCGGAAGTAAGTATTCCCCTTACTGTCGATTGATTTTACAGTGATATCTGCACTACTCATCGACTAAAAAACACCAGATTATCCTTATTAATTACACAACATTGATTGGTTTAAATTGTGTGCAATGCTTTTGTATTTTTCCCCTTTGATTCGGAGAAACAAATATTTTTTCGGAGTAAAGGATGGCAGAAGACAATACACTACCCAGAATCCCCAGCTATCGTTTAGGACTATACCATGTGCTCTGTTTGACAAACCCAGTGATTAGTTCTTAAGCTCTGTGATTGGTTGACCTCCAACTGCATTCCATATGAAAAAAAAAAAAGTTTCGTAAAAGATAAAATCATACTTTATTCAGCAGTGCTTGCTTTACTCTTTGAAAGTCATCACATGAATGCATTGTAATAAATGGTTCGGCTGCATTAAATATATTACACATCTGTCGTAGTTCTTTATTTTTATTTATCTACAGAGATCGGGCTCAGAATACACCGGAAACTATTATTTTACCGTTCAGTTTGAATTTCACAATAAAGTTAGTAATATTTTGTTTTGATATTATTGTTTTTTATTAACTACTAGACCGCTGGGTCATGTTAAGACCATCTTTTCTGTGTTGCTGTGGGTTTTTTCCATCGCTTTTGTGTTACAAATATCAAAACAATAACTAAATATATCCGTCGTAAACTAAACCAGAAACAGCAGTATATTTTATTTTGTTAACACTGTAAACCACCTACTGGTTAAAGCACGTTATTACACGTTTAGAGTAATGCAATGCAGGTAGATTGTGTTGCTTTTTAATGACTTTTTAAAATGCCTTTTTCTTAATGTATTTTATTATTATTATTAACTACTTGTTACTTGTTGCTAGGGACGCTGCTATCGATATTATTTCTGTTATGTTGTGTAACTGTTTAATGGTGTTATCTTTATTGCTACCCCCTTCCCCGTCAATGTATAGTGTTGGTCCACAGCGCAAACCTATTAGTTTAACAAAATCCGCATCTAAAATGTTCTCTTTGTTATCCCAAAGAGAAAAGCAAGCACACTCGGAATAAAGTATTTATTTTTATTTTTTATAAATGTTTTGGGTCTGTTTCCGGTATTTGTTAATGACGATGTGCTGTGAGATGTGAGACTGGAATTGCACAGGGGAAAATAACGTATCTTTAGATGCGGATTTTGTTAAACTAATACGTTTGCGCTGTGGACCAACACTATACATTGACGGGGAAGGGGGTAGCAATAAAGATAACACCATTAAACAGTTACACAACATAACAGAAATAATATCGACAGCAGCGTCCCTAGCAACCACCTTGGTAACAATGAAAACTTTCTATGGACGCAATTTCCTGGAGTAATCTTCGTAGTAACTAGCAAACTAAAGATCATGTACATCCACTGCACACATAATCTGAAATAACAACTCATATTTCTCGCATCAAATGACATCAAAACGCATTTTAATGGCCAAACTAACTTTAAAATAGGCATTTTCCACCGAGAATAAAACGAAGTTCGGCCATGTTATTTTTTTTCTGCAGGGAGAAATTTGAAAATCACGTGACATAGACGCCAGCCATTGGAATGAATGGTGAAAAAAAACGGGGTTTGTCAAACAGAGCACATGGTGTAGTCCTAAACGATAGCTGGGGATTCTGGGTAGTGTAGTGTCTTCTGCCATCCTTTACTCCGAAAAAATATTTGTTTCTCCGAATCGAAGGGGAAAGATACAAAAGCATTGCACACAATTTAAACCAATCAATGTTGTGTAATTAACAAGGATAATCTGGTGTTTTTTAGTCGATGAGTAGTGCAGATATCACTGTAAAATCAATCGACAGTAAGGGGAATACTTACTTCCGGGTGTACAATTCTCCGTTATCCAATGGGAATGGACGCTCACATTGCCTTTAAGGGCAGCCGACACAAACAGATGCCATGCTTCCATGAGCGTCAAATCCCGCCGCAGATGGGAATACATTGAAATCAGTTGAAAGCTATTTGCGTCCCTTTATGAAGCTGAACGAGCCTAGGAGCGTCACAACTACACGCCACGGACACTGACCAAACGTCGCTCCTGGACGATTATGGAGTGAGAGTGTGTTAACCCCGCCTTTAACTCATCGAGCATCGCACTTAACCAACATCACTGTTTGAAAAATAAATGTTATTCTTAACTTAACAAGCAAAATGACAGCTTTATTCTTTTATATTTGATTTACTTTCTTTTGTAGCTGGAGAGGCGTTTCTAAGAGTGTTTTCCCCTCCTGCTGCATCACTCCCCCCCTGCCTGCCCCGCCTGAGAGATCTTATTGGATTCCTGTGACACTGTTTATCTGAGCATGGCTCTCCTAGCACAGGTTACTGGTGTTATTATACACCAACTCCACCTTTGACTTGACCAATTTAAAGGGATAGTACGGGGTCATGAGCCCGCCTCTAGTGAAGGGGAGCGGCTGCTTGTCGGGGGGTTGGGGGCTGGGCCTGGAAAACATGACCCGAGGAGCACTTTCCCGCTGATTACTCATTGACGTCTCATGCCTCGTCGGAGACTTCTATTTGTGACAGTCGGTGTGTTGGGCGGCGTGTCCGGCGCCACTCGTCATGTCCTCCATGCCTGTGCTGGGAGGAACAGCTGTCCGTGTTAACGAGGCCAGCGCCACGCAGACCAGCGAGGCCGAGCACCACTCCGCTCCACCAGGCCCCGGGATACGTAAACAATGACTTAATGAGAATGCGTGCCATTACTGTAATTAACACAGCTCACGTCAAGCACTGTCAGAGTTTCAGGAAGGTCTTGCATTACATCCGAAATGCTGGCATGCAATGACCAGAGGCTCTCCCTGCAACATTCAGAAAACGCCATATATAGAGCATGAACACTCCCAATAAAAACGGGACATAAAAAGATTACGATCCACACTGTGTAATTAAAACAACAAGCATAAATGTCATAATTCAGAACATTTCACTTTTATGTTAGGATCTGCTAGTAGGCTATGTCATAAAAGAAGTTGGATATGTTGCCGTTTCTTGTACTCTTTTCTGTAAAATGACTCGTCTCACTTACACATGGTTTGTAGCAAACAGCATGTCACCTTTACCTGCTGATTTTATTGCTTGTATTGTTAATTGTTAAAGTTAGCCAATATAGTTTTGTTACATTATATTCAGAACTAAAATTATTCTATAATGACAACTACATTGAATAAAGAAAACATTATAATGGTAGTATGCTGTTTATTTAATCTCCAAGCAGCATGGATATTCACCTCAGTCTGACCTTGTTTTTCAAATTGTATTACCGTAGACACTCAAAACTTATATTGGAACTAAATCCAGGCTTTGGTAATTTCTTATTATTTTCAATCAAGAGCCAGCCATAACTGTGAGCTTTGCCAAGTTTGGGAAACTGCATCTATTCCACATCAGGTAAGTCCTACAGTCCTTTTCGGCAACTACATTTTGATATTTTTTCTAATATCCGCTTTTAGCTAGGCCTATCTAACGGAGGAGCCGTACACGATGTGAGACAAAACTACATACATGCCAACCTTTCCAAATCCAAAAGAGGTAGGTTTGCGCGCGGCAAATGTGCACGCCCAAATTAGGTAATCAGAAGAAATTGAACCCCAGTAATTACATGTATAAACCATGTATTTAAGATATATTGCATACTTTTATGCATTTTTCAGAAAAAGTGGTAGTTTGGTAAACAGTGACATCAACAACATGCCTGGTCTGTAAAATGCCCGAAAAGTAAAATAATGGGAGATAAATATCCCAAAGTTTTTAATGTGTTTCTGGTCCTCTTTCAGTTGAGACAGTGTAGATGGAGGATGTGTCAGGATGTAGAACTCTTATGTGAACATTGGATAAAGCCAAGTTCATGTTGTTGACATATTAGAGTCAAAGGTTTGCACACTGGATGTCTTTCAGTCGCCAACATGTGTTTTCGAGACACTGATATTAATGGGGAAATCCTGCAGGACCCAAATGCCTCGTCTCTGTTCCCTTAACTCATTTGGGAGTGATTACCCATCAGCCCCAGGGGTGCAGAGGAAAGGCAGCGTTACCCCGGTTACCCCCGAGAGGTTTCTCAATACTCAAATGTCCCCTCCTCGACTCCTATCATCGACTCCTATCCTCGAGACTTGGTGATCTCCTCAGGAGATGCGAGCGGAGGAGCCGAGGAAGGGAACAGAGGAGAGAGGAGGGGAAGCAGCAGGCGGTTAGAGAAATGAGAACTCCTCTCCTCTGAGCGGTCATTTTAAAGAGACGTCCATTAATGATGACAGGAGCAAGCCCCCAGGAAGTACGCCGGACTCAGATGAAAATATTCGTGGTGGCCAAACGGCGGTACTACACATCCGTTTGGTTGCCAGGCCCGGAAACATTTTTTCCCATTGACTAACATTGGGAAAGAGTGGTCTGTAATTCGTTGGATAATGTTTTTTGAACTAAATGAACTACCGAGTATGAACACTTGTATAGCCCTTATTAAAAACATTCGGTCCTCAAGTTGTAAAAATGTGCTAATAACGTTATTCTGAGAGTTATTTCCCTCTGCATTATGAACGCGCATCTAACCCACGGGACCGCGCCGCTCGGCACGTTCATGTGACGTGTTCAGCACTACATGAGTTTATCTTTACCCATGGATGCACAATAAGAACGGACCCATATCGCCTTACTGCCAGCCCACAGAGCTGTAATAATGGATATATTGCACATGTTTGCTGTAATTCATCATTTGTAAAATATTATACTACATGGGCTGTATGATGTAAATCTTGTATTAAATAAAGTTAATATTACCGACGTAGATTAACGTCCCTGTAGCTTCTTATTGCACTTGCAATATACCATTAAAGGAGTTGAACGTTGCTGTTTGCTATTACTATAATACCATGGGATAAGCCAGAGTTTACAACCTTTGCATGTGGGCACAACACGTTTTGACCCAGATTAATTAGCTATACCATAAGATATTGCCCGAGGAAGTCGTCATACTTATAGATATATAAATATATATATGTGTCAAAGCTCTAATCAAATTAACAGTTGTATTAATTATACTTGTATATGTAAATATATATATATATATGTATATAGCCTGTGTTGTATATTTATACACACAAATGAACAACCTTGTTTGTGTCAAATAACAAGTTGTATTGTAGTGTTTATTTTAGTGTTGTTTTATGCTTATCCACATTTTGATTTCAGAGCACAGGAGAATGCTGGGCACAACATAAAGCTCAACAGTGAAGCTGGCAATGCTGAACAAAACCATCACTAGATCCTGTTACATCGGCGTAATATAAAAGTACATAACGATTGATGTCGACAATAGCATAATTACTAATGGCTCGGACGTTACACTAGCTAGCCTCTAGCTGCTAGTTGCTAACTGCCGCGGCCGCCTCGTTATTCGTTAATATAAAATCCATCATAACAATCCAGAACGCGCAGTGCTATTATGTGTACGCAAATTGACGTGCTTGATGTGAACGAGCCTTTTGGGGGGCGTGGTTAAAGTTGCGCATGCTCTATGAGCGCACATACGGACACTTCTCAGGCATGCTGGGTAATCTGTGACGTTTCACTCTCTCAAAAGTTGGGCCATTTTGTCATCCATGCGCCAATCAGCAGCTCTCATAGGAATGAATGAGGCCCCGCCTTCCACGCTGTATCCAGTTCTTATTATACATCCATGGACAACACACTCTCACTCCATAATCGTCCAGGAGCGACGTTTGGTCAGTGTCCGTGGCGTGCAGTTGTGACACTCCTAGGCTCCTTCAGCTTCATAAAGGGACGCAAATAGCTTTCAACTGATTGCAATGTATTCCCATCTGCGGCGGGATTTGACGCTCATGGAAGCACGGCATTCGTTTGTGTCGGCTGCCCTTAAAGGCAATGTGAGCGACCATTCTCATTGGATAACGGAGAATTGTACACCCGGAAGTAAGTATTCCCCTTACTGTCGATTGATTTTACAGTGATATCTGCACTACTCATCGACTAAAAAACACCAGATTATCCTTGTTAATTACACAACATTGATTGGTTTAAATTGTGTGCAATGCTTTTGTATTTTTCCCCTTCGATTCGGAGAAACAAATATTAAACTGTGTACATCCCTGGAGGTTTAGGGGATAGGAAACACTCAAATTTAAAACTTATAATTAATAAATGGGTGAAAATTGCTTGTGCCCATAATGGGCAGCATTAATATATATACCCACATGCCAGCTAAGGTCAGAAGAGCTTTATTTAACAGCTGGTCTTATGTTTGTGACCCCTGTTGTTAATTGATAACATTACATTACATTAATTGATAAGCCTGAAACATGCACTTGTCAAGGATCAGAGGCACATTTTGCAAATATGGCAGTAGCCATGGATCAGCTTAAGATAAGATATACTTTATTGATCCCAAGTTGGAACATTTGCATTACATCAGCATGTGTAACAGTTGTAAATATGCAGTGGTGTTTATTTGCATCATTTAGTATAATCACACAAATTCTGTGTTTTATATTTAACAATTCTGTGTTCTTTATTTATTGATTGTTCAATACCTGACAAGGCCGGAGATGAAATATCTACATACATCTTATAAGAGTATAATACATTATGTATAATATCAGTTAAAATAAGTGCTTCAACATAGTTAACATTGCTGGAGGTATGCACAAATATTGATAGATGTCTTGTAATGCACTATTAAGGAACCTGCGACCCAAGTTTTTCATTCAATGCATAACTACACCATAGTTGTGTAGGCCTATATGATATGTCAATAAACCTTAGAAAATCTTGAAAGGGATGTGCAAAATAGTCATTATATACAGTCTTTAATTAACTATTAGTAGAGAATAACGAGTAATGAATATACTTTATAGGGATCCTATTAATATCTAATAATACAAATAATGAAATTCAATAACATGCTTTAACCACTAGGTGTCCCTTTATATCAGCTGTGCACCTTTATGGTGTAAATACAGCCTATCTACCAATTGGATCAAATATAAAAGTCAGCCGAATTAGTGTTGATACTGCAAGGAGACGTATTGTGTGAAAATAAATGTAAGATGTTGTTTAATGGCTGATATATTTATGATCCACGTCACGTTTTCAGTTCCTCATGTTTGTCTAGAAGTCTTCTCATCAGGGCTGTATAAATAGAGAACTACGGCAGATATGTAATATTGAATGCAGCCGAACTGTGTATTACAATGCCGTTATGTGATGACTTTCAAAGAGAAAAGCAAGCACACTCGGAATAAAGTATTGTAGCGTCTCGCTACAGGGACACAGGGAGGCTTAGTTTGTCCTTTATCCGGGAGTTTATTGCACAGATCACAGGTTACTGTTGGCCATAACCACACCAAAACAATCTACTAACCCTGTCGTATTCCCACACTCCGTCACCTCTCCCGCTAGCTCTCCCCTCGCTTCCCCCCTTCCCCCCTCCCAGGAACCTCCCTCTTCCAGCCCCAACCAACCAGACAACACTCTCCCACCCAAACCCACAGCTACAGGTTACAAGAACCGTCCATCAAAACAGTGGCACGTTCACTGACACTCTGTAAAATGCAAACAACCTCTGAACAACAAACACATAAAACATCAACATTATAACCAGGGCTGCACATAACTGGTGCGCAGGTGCGCATGCGCACCTCCGCCAAAAAAAGAGCACCGGGTCATTTGAAACAAAGCGCATTTGCGTACCAACATTGAGAGAGGGAGAGAGGGAGAGGGAGAGAGGGAGAGAGAGAAGGGAGAAGAGAAAATAGAAAATAGAGGAGAGAGAGAGAGAAGAGAGAGAGAGAGAGAGAGAAAGAAAGATATTTGCGAGTTGCATATGAACCATGATATGAACTCAGGGCCGGCCCGTAGCCCTGGCTAGATGTTCGCCTAGGGCGCCAGATCTGGGGAGTCGCTGCGCTGGCAGTTCTGGGAGGGAAAAAAACATTTTGACCGTTGGGGCTCATCCTAATTTTCGGCCTTGATGTAACAATATTCATAATTAAGTAAATGTAACACCCTTTTCACCCCGGTTACACGTTTAATTTGCCCTGTACGATGGGCGCTGTAAGTGATGAAAATGGGGGATGTTGGCTTATCTGGCGCCCGCAGCTCACAGCCAAAATGCGAGGGAGAGAGGGAGGGTGCACCGGTACCAGCGCTGTTGTTATTATAATCTGGTGCCGTGCTAGTTGCTCTAACGGATATAAGAAGAAGATGTTTCTACAATAATGTGGAGGGAGAGTCCTCTCCAGTCAGACTGAGAGGCTGATAACTACAGCTCAGTGAGGTAAGGACTCTTAGTCTAAGTTCAAACGGTTTGGTCACAATTTATGTAAACACATATTTCCAAGGCATTCCTTTATAATTATTGGGATAAACAGGTTTCAAATAATTCCAATGTATACTATAGGACAGTAACCAAAAATATCCTTTAAAACTGGAGAGATAAAAAAAAATGCATAAATAAATAAATGTTAAGGTAAAAATAAGATATGAATGAACAACACAAATAAAATAAGTTACATTCATTTGTTATTGGCTATAGGTTATTGGTTATGTTCACATACTTATTTGATTACATCCACTTGTCTAACATGACAACAGAGACTTTCGACCCAAACCCAGCTGTTGACTTGTGGATGCAAGCAGCTAATCGCAGACTCAACCAGAGAGAAAGAAGTAGGCCTACATCATCAGCTACCATGTCTGACAGAGAGGAAGACAGTGAGGAGAACAGTCAGGAGGGTAGTGATGACGGCTTGTAGGATTACTGGTCGTGCTAATGTTGTCTTGTGTTCACCTCTGCATGTGTGTTCTGTGTTCACCTCTGCATGTGTGTTCTGTGTTCACCTCTGCATGTGTGTTCAGTGTTCACCTCTGCATGTGTGTTCTGTGTTCACCACTGCATGTGTGTTCAGTGTTCACCTCTGCATGTGTGTTCTGTGTTCACCTCTGCATGTGTGTTCAGTGCCGTGTGTCTGGCAAATAAAGTCAAGACCCCCTCAAAAGTTACGGTTTATTTCATTTTAAGGATGAGCACCAAGCAACATCACCAGGTGCTCCTTTGAGAACCAGGGCAAAAAAGTTATGTGCACCCCTGATTATAACCAGTCCGTTACAGTATTATTATTATTTTTTTAAATGTTTTGGGTCTGTTTCCGGTATTTGTTAATGACGATGTGCTGTGAGATGTGAGACTGGAATTGCACAGGGGAAAATAACGTATCTTTAGATGCAGATTTTGTTAAACTAATACGTTTGCGCTGTGGACCAACACTATACATTGACGGGGAAGGGGGTAGCAATAAAGATAACACCATTAAACAGTTACACAACATAACAGAAATAATGACAATAGCAGCGTCCCTAGCAACCACCTTGGTAACAATGAAAACGTTCTATGGACGCAATTTCCTGAAGTAATCTTCGTAATAACTAGCAAACTAAAGATCATGTACATCCACTGCACACATAATCTGAAATAACAACTCATATTTCTCGCATCAAATGCCATAAAAACGCATTTTAATGGCCAAACTAACTTTAAAATAGGCATTTTCCACCGAGAATAAAACGAAGTTCGGCCATGTTTTTTTTTCTTCTGCAGGGAGAAATTTGAAGATCACGTGACATAGACGCCAGCCATTGGAATGAATGGTGAAAAAAAATGGGGTTTGTCAAACAGAGCACATGGTGTAGTCCTAAACGATAGCTGGGGATTCTGGGTAGTGTAGTGTCTTCTGCCATCCTTTACTCTTAAATATTTGTTTCTCCGAATCGAAGGGGAAAAATACAAAAGCATTGCACACAATTTAAACCAATCAATGTTGTGTAATTTACAAGGATAATCTGGTGTTTTTTAGTCGATGAGTAGTGCAGATATCACTGTAAAATCAATCGACAGTAAGGGGAATACTTACTTCCGGGTGTACAATTATCCGTTATCCAATGAGAATGGACGCTCACATTGCCTTTAAGGGCAGCCGACACAAACGAATGCCGTGCTTCCATGAGCGTCAAATCCCGCCGCAGATGGGAATACATTGCAATCAGTTGAAAGCTATTTGCGTCCCTTTATGAAGCTGAAGGAGCCTAGGAGCGTCACAACTGCACGCCACGGACACTGACCAAACGTCGCTCCTGGACGACAGGAGGCACAGCAGCCCTCTGTCTGATGGACAGATGTGTTCATGACGACTTATATATTTACTTTGATTCATTGACAGTGCGGTATAATGAGACAATAATAGGCTCCAGATGCGGACATATACACACATATATTTATATAAATATATACAATTTCAGAATCAAACAGCCATATGCCATACATTTTTGCATACATTCACAGTAAATATTTATTCAGTATGATAGCTGTCTAACAGAAGTTAAATTCATTTCTCACTTATTCTGACAATTTACTTAACCCCAAATAAAAGAACCCAATAAAAAGAGTTGTTAAATATTAGTGAAGTCACGTTTGTAATAACAATAACTCATCTCTCTCGAGTTAGATTTTTTCCGCTTTGCCAATAGCCACTGTGTCAAGTGTCCCTCCCGGGATTGCCGTCCGGAGTTCTCCAATATGGCGGACCATCTCGCACATGCACAGTACAGATCGGGCAGAGCTGCAGATCGGGTAGTGACACTCGGTCCTCGAAGTGCATTTAGAGAAATTAGATGTCCTTCAACATGTAGCGCTAAAATTCATTTCCGGGTCACTATCGGAGGACCGAGGAGTCGAGGAGGGGACATTAGAGTATTGAGAAACCTCTCTGGTCTGAACGTTGTTTCTCTTTCAGAAACACTGTTTGTATGAGGCGATCACAGACACGCTGCAAACGGTGTCCGCCAAAAGTTGAGTCCAGTGTCTATGTAGTGTCATTTTTATTTGCTATAGTTTGGGAAGATGGAAAATTGGTAGGCGGTAGAAACATGTCAAAAGCGGTAGACTACCGCCCAAATCGGTAGGGTTGGCAGGTATGTACACATTTGAAACTCACACACTGCATGTTCACAGTGCACAATATGGCAGTGTACTGAGGAAAGTATCTACATTGAGCAATAGCAGGAATGTACAACCCAGTCTCACGGCATTTCGTGTTCACCAACACGATTTTTAATCTATTGATTCGTGTTCACCAACACGATTTGCCCCTTTTTTTCGTGTTGCACAGCACGATTTTAAAAGCAATGTATTTCTACTGCCTGTAGCACGTCTTTTTCTCCGGTCGGGTCGTGGGAGACCGGAAGCTGTGTGGTTCATAAAAACATGTTCTTACTCAATATCAAGCCACAATTATTGCTTTTATTTTAAATCGTATAATTTCTGACTTTTGTTGCCGTCTGTGAGGAAAATAAATGGGACTCAGAGCCTCAGAATACGGAAATCTGTATTTTTAAATATTTTTTTCCTTCTAATTCGTTATTCTTTTCAAAAATAACACACTGTTATTTACTCACCAATAACACACAATTATCCTTGCTTTTATTTATTGGTTTAATTCCATAATCTCGGGCTTTTTTGGCGTCCATCAGGAACTGAATTTCAAAATAAAAATAACCGGAAACAGACGTAGGCCTATAACTATAAGGGACATTTCGAGCATCATTGCGATTGTCAACATTTCTGAGTTTAGGATGGCCGAAGACACTACACTACCCATAATCCCCAGCTATCGTTTAGGACTACAGTCCCCGTAAGGTTACGCAGAGCGTCAAACAGCTGTGTGAAATGGAACGAAACCACGCCAGACTATCCAAAACTGGAATCGAACGCCCCCCCAGAACTACACATGCTGGCTATTGTGTTTCGCAAAATGTTCTATGGGACGTCTCTACTGAACGTTTTCGTTTTTCCCACAATTAGAAGTTGCCAGTATTAAACACATTGGTGTTATCAAATGTAAAACATATAATTAATAAATGGGTGAAAATCCCTTGTGTCCATAATGCGCAGCATTAATACCCACATGACAGCTCATTGTTACTTTGTAATTCTACTCCACTACAATTCAGAGGTTAACCTGGTATTTTTACTCCACTGCATTTATTTGAGTTACTTTGCAGATTCTGATTAATTATGTGAAATATAAACAACCCTTAAAATCAGACTTTAGTTACACCTGAGTAAAATTCAGGGAAGGTGATTGTCAAGTGCCAACAATCAGGAGAGATATTTGATAGTTGGTGCTTGAGAAGACTAAACATATATCTGCAATTGACATGAATGGAAACGAGTAATAAAGTATATCCATTACTCGTTATTCTCTACTAATAGTTAATTAAAGACTGTATATTATGGCTATTTTGCACATCCCTTTCAAGATTTCAAGATTTTCAATGGTTTATTGACATATCATATACACAACTACGGTGTAGTTATGCAATGAATGAAACACTTGGGTCACAGGTTCCTCAACAGTGCATTACAAGACATCTATCAATATGTGTGTACCTCCACCATTAAACTGTCATATTCTGCACATTTCTTATTCTATCTACATACATAAGAGTATAATTCATATGTATAATATCAGTTAAAATAAGTGCTTCAACATAGTTAACATTGCAGGAAAGCAATATATTAGACGTTAAGTACTTTGTCAGGCTTAATATTTATCTGTAGATTGATACCCCCAAAGTTTTTTTCTTATTTAAAAGAAGACCTTAATCTGTTATTTAATGTTTAAATAAAGGTTAATTCGTTTTTCTGTTTTGCACCTCCTCCTATTAATATCTTTGTACATTCTGCACTAAACTGTTTTATTGTTGAGATCACTTATAGTATCTTCTTGATTTTTTATATTCTATATTTCTATCACAGACCTTCTACTTTCCCCCTATGAAAGTATGTACTCTTAATATTTTTTTAATCAAATAAAACACAATAATTCAATAACGGGCTTTAACCACCAGGAGGTGCACACAAGGTACACACAGCCATAATAACTTTGTATTATTAGTGTAGTTTTATGCATGCTTTCACGTAATTTTACAGCATATTGCTATACTATTTCAGACTCAGTATTGTAGTGGAAATTGCCATTATATCCTGATATGTTTAAACCAAATGCTTCTCATTTGGTTAGATGTGCTGTTTGCCTCTATCTACTCTACTTCAAGGCCACAGAGCTGTTTTGGCTACTGGGTTGAGACTCACACAAAGTCACACGAGAACTTCTACAGCTCAAGGCCAGGTGTCTAATAACAATGTGACCGTGTGAAGACAGATTTCTTACCTTCCCACCATTTATTGTATATAAGCCTTGCTACCATATTGAACTGCGCACACTCGCGCAGACATATTTTATACTCTGTGAGACCTGTGTCTATATTTATTGTATAGTATTAATATATATTTGAAGCTTCAAATAAATACCAGAAAGACAACTCTGTCTGATTCACCATTTATTTGTTTTGATCACTCTGACTTGTACTCTACAGTATTGGGGTCTTTAGATTTCCATAACAATTGGCGTTGTCGGCAGGATCTCTGCAAGTTCGATTGGGGACACCTACGGACGCTGGTGGTGGGCGCTCCAGGATCCGCGGATCCTCCTCTACCCCGACAGAAACCGTATGGGACGAGAGGACCAGCGCCGGGGGTGGAACTGATTGACTTCACGAGATCCAACGGACTTAAAAAGGCTTTTCAATACTGGGTGAGAAGTGCAGTGTCTAAATTGTTTAAAGTTAAACGTAATTAAAACTCCATGACATTTATGAGAGGGACTGCTCGAAAGTAGGGTTTATCCCGTCGTAGATCGTGGGTTTACGATCAGTTTTTGCGTGATTTGTACTGAGAAACAAATATCACATCAGGGTTTATCCCGTCGTAGATCGTGGGTTTACGATCAGTTTTTGCGTGATTTGTACTGAGAAACAAATATCACATCATCGACGGATGAAAAAAAAGAAAGGTGTTTAAACACCCCTTGTTTTGTCAGGGGTGGTTTGGTAACATCTAGAGACTTTGTCATGGGAGCAAAGCAGAGTAGGGGGCTTGTACACCCCCCTGAGGGTCCGATTGTGGATGTCATGAGAGTAAAATATGGTGAGGACAGTCTGTCTAAATTAAATATATGGACGGAAATGTTTGGATTTCCAAAGGGAGGTTTTTGAGTAAATTAAAAATCAAGAACCTAAAGAATAAATTACAAGAAGAAGTAGAAATAAAAATAAAGTTAAAGTAAAAGACTTATATAGAAAACTGGACACTCACAGAAAGTGTTTATAATAAATACTGGGAGGATTAAGCAGAATGCCGTGAAAGAAGGCAGTTGGCCTTGGGCATTAAAGAAAATATTAAGGTTGAAGATGAATGTGAAGAAAAGAAGGAAAATAAATTATTTCCAAAACCATGTAAACCCCAGACATCTCTGTATCCTTCCATTGCAGGCCTGAATGACCTCTCCTCGACTGGGTATCCTTTCCCTCCCCCGGGGTACAACCCTGGCAATCCGGCTGGCCCACCTCAACCACCTCCACCGCCACTACAAGTCCCAGCCATGCAGTCAACAGACTCCCCGTAAGCTCGTCCACCCCCATCAGCCCCAAGTAGATGGGGACAACAGCGGGATAAACAAACCCAAGCCCAAGCAGGTGTTTGGGCAACACACCTCAGTAATGCCTTTCTCAACGGACTCACAGACACAGAGCAAGCTACGCAGAATGCTGGCCGGTCACAATACCGAGGGAGAGGCAGAAGAGGTTTTCCGAGGCAGAAGACGAGAAGCAAGACCTTCATTTGAGAAAGATGTTTCAAGTGTGGCAGTGTTGAACATTGGATTATGGGACTGCTCACAGAACACTGGTAGTGGAGGCAGAGAGGGACAGCAAGGACGGGGCCATTCACAATCAGACTGACCTACACCAGATGGGGAGGAGGGGACCCGATCGAGCGAGACGGAAATTCAGCCAGCAGCATCGAACCAGGGAAGTGACACACACACACACACACACATCATGCTATTGAGTAATTGGAAAATGTGTGAATGATGGTTATTGAGTAAAAGGAGAAGAAATGTCCCACACTGACTTTGGCTGTCATGGGTGTTGATGTTCCATTGTTTTGGTTGATTCTGGGGCTACACATTCTATAGTAAAAAGGGCAGATTTGCCTGATTGCAAATGTAGTGGTAGATTATGCACTCAATAGGAGCGGCTGGGGTAACTGTAAAGGAGAAGTTTTTGTATCACTTCAGAGTAAAGATAACGGTGAAGACAGTCATCCATTTCCCACATCAGTAAAAAAAAAAACAGTTTTCTTTTATCATCTGTCTGCCCTATAAATACTGGGCAGAGATCTGAAACTCCGGTTCGGCTTAGATCTCATTTTTCAACAAATGAGGGTTTTAAAGTCCGGCAGCCATCTCCTACGATGGTTCAAAAACTGGCATTTGATGATAAAGAACTGTGTGAATGTGTATCTAATGGCTGCTGACATATCCTGATTCTCAGGTGTTGTTGCAGTTTGACTGATCAACGTGTTTTCCACCTGCGGTGTTCATGGAAGCTTCTTTTTGCATTGTACTAACGTTGTTGATGATCCGTGTAAATGCTATAATGAGAGTTTTCTGTTAGAATGTGTGAATGAGGAGCTCATGCTTAAAACTATGCTTGAAGTTTGCTGCGCAGCTGGTTCCTGTTGCACCCACACAACACAAACTGTGTCAAATCCCAGGGGCGGTCCACACATTTCACTAGCCAGGGGCCCCACTGAGAGATAGAGGGATTTGGGTCTAATCGTTAAAGATTGGGAGTCAGTCACTGATTGGACACCTACACACACAGAATGTGTCACGTGACGTGTATCAAATGAAAATGTGCACGAACGTAGCCGTTCTGCGCACATTGCTGTTGGTTAAGGAGGATGATGAGGTAATTCTCATATCTCTGAGCTTCCTGCCGCGCTTTCAGATGGGCCATGCTCACTCTGTGCAGCACACAGATATGACGTAGGTTTAATGTCCATGTTGATGGACTCAGTGTTTACCTCTCTGTTTAAACAAGGGGTCATTATTCCGTGTAACGATTCCGGTACGCACTCCAGTGTTTCCTGTCAAAAAGATCAGAGACAAAACCTCCTGACGAGTGGAGATTTGTCCAGGATTTACAGCTGTAAATGCTATGCAGCTATGCCCGCTCGTCCCAAGTCCTTATCTGATTACTCCAAAAGTTCCATCCTTTGCAGCATTTTTTTACTGTCATAAGATCTCTCAAATGCATTTTTCAGTGTTCCTGTACACAAAGACAGTACATTTTGTTCACATTTGAATATAAGGGTAAACCTTACACATTCACACGTTTGTGTCAAGGCTACTGTGTACAACCAGGCATTGTGTACAAGGTTGGCCTCTCTCCAAGTTTCTAAAGGCACCGCTCTCATACAAGGCCAGTTTGATGACCTCATGATTTGCGCACCCACAGCAGAACAGTGTGGAGCTGATACAATTTCCTTGTTAAAATACCTTGCAGCCGAAGGCCAGAAGGCTAGTTTGTCTAAACTCCAATATGTACAAAGAACAGTTACATTTTTGGGTCATGTCATTTCAGGAGAGGGGAAAACGCTAAGTGACAGATGATGTCATTTTGGCGTATGTGTTCATAACACACACGGCTGTTGTTATGCTTGCTGTGATGTTACATTAGTCCGTTCTCTGCTTGTAATTATGCCGTTACAAGCTTCAAAGTTGTATTTATCATCTGAATTTGCCGAAACAAGTTTAATATTCTGAAAGCCAATACTTTGTTTATTCGAAAACAGATGAAAACAAACTGTCTCTTATACAAAATGGAAGTATTATACAAGTAAAACTACATGTTGCTTTAATCCCATGTAATTGTAGAATGAACACAGTCTTCCTTTGTATAAGTCAGGTGTCTTAAAATTACCTACAAATCATTGTACACATTTGTAAATATTATTTTCCACTTGTTACCATTGTGAGGCTATTTTTATGCAGCTCTGCGTGATTTTGTAGCTACAATTCAGACTAATACACTACCAGAGGTGGAATAAGTACTCAGATCTTTTAGTGAAATTATAAGTACTCAGATATTGTACTTGAGTAAAAGTACAAGTACTCAGATCTTGTACTTGAGTAAAAGTAGAAGTACCAGAGTGGTAAAACTAGAAAAGTATTCTAATCAAAATATAGTGAAAGTAGCGACAGTAAAAGTATTCATTGTGCAGATTGGTCCATTTCAGAATAATATATATGATATGTTTTATAATGATTGATCATGAAAGTGTTCTCAAAGCTGGTAAAGGTGCAGCTAGTTTGAATGACTTTGTATACTGGAGGGTAGCTTGTGGATTTACTCCAGGTGGAACTAAAGTCTGATTTAACACTTGATTAGATTTCACATCATTCATCCACATCTGTGAAGTAACTAAAGGTATGAAATACTTGTAGTGAAGGAAAAGTACACCATGTACCTCTGACTTATGTTCACTGCAAACCTAAAAGTACCTAAAAGAATAGTAATCAATAATGTTTTGAGAAGTTATTTGGCTGATTGTTTTTATATCGGCTCAGCCAGGTTATATGGGAGGCCCAGTCTACGAACCCAGTCTACGTACACTCTAAAAACAAATGCTTGGCTTAACAAAGAGAATCAAGGCAATAGGTTGCATCGATGGTTATTGAGTTAAGACAACTTCTAATGACATTTTGTTAAATCAACAAAGTTATTTGAGTTAGGGGAGAAGGCTTTTCCTCTACAATCAGGTGTTTTCAATTACCACTTACTTAATAATTGGTAGCATAAACACAAGTTTTTAAGTTGATTACTCCAAAAGTTCCAACTTGTTTTACCGTATGATTTAAATGTAATCGTAAGTTGTGTATACTTAATTACCAGTGTTGAACATGGACAGATGTTTTTAAGTTGACAGCCATTTGTAAATTAAGTTGCTCCAAATAATATTGTATTCAATAGGTTTTTTCTTTTAGCTTTTTCATGTTTTTGCCTTTAAAGAAAGAAATTAATTAATTCCACAACAAAAATATTAGGCAATTCACTTTTTATTTTTGAACTGCAGTTGTTTATTTCAACACATGATGTTTCAATCAGGAGAGTTGAATTTCAAGTTGTATTTGAATGACAAAAGATGACACTCACCTTAAAATGTCCTTTGTATATTTCTATTTGTCTTAACTGTGGGAACTTGTCCAGGCATCTTAAGTGGGAGTGGACTTGAAATCCTTAACTCAAGGTGTAGAACAATTAACTTATCAAGCCAATTGCATTACAATACCTCAACTTGAATTTAGGTTGAAGTCAATTAACGCAGAAATCAGAGTTCAAATGAGACAATATTAAGTTGATGTAATTACCAACATTATAAATTAATTTTTGCAAATTATGGGGGGATTTTGGGGATTTTATCTAAATCAATTAACTCACATTTTTTATCTTGCAACCAGTGCATGTAATTAAGTGGAGGTGAAAGGTCGCTTGAATTGGGTTTTTAGATGTACAGATCACTCATTTTGAAATATTAAACTTAGTTTTCTTTTCTTCAATTTTTCATCCTCGTGTAAAATGCTATCACGAAACACACATTTGGTTGTTTATAGCATAAAGAACATCTGAGTTAATGTGAGGTAGGGAAATAATCATTTGAGTATGTGCATATAAATATGTAATTTACAACAGCTGTAAGATGCTTGAAAAGCTTGAAAAGTGCACCTTGAAAATGCTTGAAAAGTGCTTGAATTTGATTTTGGAAAAGGTATAAGAACCCTCTTATGCCTTTGCCTGAAGACGGTGACGAACTTCTCATGGTGTGCACACCTAGACCGGACTTAAAAGACGTTCCTCTGACCAACGCTGACCTCATTTTGTATGTTGATGGGTCTGCCTCTCGCGACCAAGGGGGCACTAATCGGGTGGGTTTTCCTGTTGTTTCAGATTCTGCTGTACTCCGTTCCGGACCAATCCCATGTCTCAGCACAAGCAGCAGAGCTCATCGCACTAACTGAAGCCTGAACGTGCACTGCACGTTTGCAGAAGGCAAAACCGTGACTATTTACACTGACTCCCGCTATGCTTTTGGGGTAGTACACGATTTTGGGGCTATTTGGAAGTGTAGACAATTTCTGAAATCTGATGGCAAACCAGTACTTAACCATGTACTGGTTGCAGGCTTACTAGACGCCACTCTGCTCCCATCTGAAGTTGCAGTCTGTGAAAGTGCCGCACACGCAAGCAGTACAGACCCAGTTTCCCTAAGAAATTGGGTCTGCTAATTTATCTGCTGACTCAGGCAGCTGCTCTGATTCCTCTCGCACCTCACTTACACTCATTTGTTAAAATCCCTGTCGCCTCCTTCACTGACAACATGTCGTCACTGACTTCCATGCAGCAGCTAGCTACACCAGTTGAGTAAGCTCAATGGAAGGCTGTTGGGGCTGCTTTTGACCCAACCTCCAGCATCTGGGTTGGTCCAAATTCCAATCCATGTCTCCCAAGACATTTCTTCCCTCATTTTGCTAAGTTGACACATGGGTTAGACCATGTGTCAAAAGGGGGGATGTTAGAAGGAGAATACATGGGCATAGACATCAGAAAGCATTGTGCTTACCATCCACAGAGTGGGGGTGGGGTGGAAAGAGAGAACGGCACAATCAAAAACAAACTAGCAAAATGCTGTGCAGACACAGGTCTGTCATGGACACAAGCTCTGTCCATTGAGCTGATGTACATGCGGATGTGGGAACGAACACGGAGCCAACTCAGCCATTTGAAATCCTCTCCTCCACAGATTGGACCCAAGGCTCCAGGATGTCCTCTTCCCTCCACAACTTTGTGTGAGGATGCTATGTTGCTATGTTGTATGTTAACCTGTCATCCACTTTAGCGACTGCCACTGGTCCACTTAACCATCTCCAACCCGGCAACTTCGTGCTGGTCAAGGATTTCCGGAGAAAGAGCTGGAAATCCAATCGTTGGCCCTTACCTGCTTCTGGTCAACCAGACAGTGGTCAAGGTCGCCGAGAGAGAGCTACGTGGGTCCACACCAGCCACTGCAAGGTCGTAGTCACAGGAAAGGAGAAACGGAAGCAGACGACAACAAGTGACGTGTCCTAGTCACCAACGGAAGACGACAACAAGTGACGTGTCCTAGTCACCAACGGAAGACGACAACAAGTGATGTGTCCTAGTCACCACCAGCACCACACTTGCACTACATACACCAAACACACTACACACAAGGTGTCACAAGCGAGTGCCAGCTGAGCGGTTCCATATGCTCTCTGGTTCCTCGTTTGTGTTACCGGTGTGCGGAGTCTGACTGTCCGTGTCACAAAATCGACCGAGGGAATACACACACACACACACACCCCATGGAGCATTTCCACCTCGTGATGACGGCTCGCCTGGGAAAACGACAACGCAACCGTGAGCAATACTACCGGAGAGCCTGGACAATCATAAAATGGTTCCTCTGCATACTTGCCATGATAGTTGTGTTAGGACTAGTCCTATATTTTATGTATCCATGGTCAGCATGTCAGCCAAAATCGAGGTATCTAAGAGGTACATGGGGAAAGCAGGGCGAAAAGAATCCTTTCTAACGTAGCATTCCTGATGTTAACCATATTTCCCTCCAACTGGCCTGGCCCAGTGATGTGGGGTTTAGCTCGCCACAAGATTACGTTTGGTTGTGCGGCGACAAGCTCTATCAAATGCTGGCTCCCCTCTGGATAGGTAAATGCACTCTAGTGGATTTTAATCCAGCAGTCACTGTCCTCACGTCCTTAATGTACACGACACATCATTACCCAGAGTTCCAACACCCCGACCACCACAAGGTAAAAAGAGATCTGACGTCCGCAGGAGCTAAATTCTTTGGCGGCCTGTTCCCATGGTGGGGTACAGTAAACAATGCCCATAACATAGATACCTTACATGTTCGACTAGAGAACCTCACTTCCGAGACGACGCAAGGCTTCCAGGCATTGCCCCCATTAATAATAGCCTCTAGGAATATGCTCATGCAGCACCAATTTGCTCTTGACATTTTGTTCGCCTCAAAGGGTGGCCTGTGTCATGTGATCGGTGTGGTGTCTAGACAGTTGTGTTAAGTTAATTTATTTAGTTCAGTCCTTTTGTCTTTTGCCTTGTCTTGTGATTTCCTGTTTTATTTTGTAGTAACCTTTCCCTCTCGTTTCAGAGCATTCCTGCCCTGGTGTGTTTTTCCCACCAGTGTGATTGTCAGCCCCTCCCTTAATTGTTGCCACCTGTGTCCCCTTACCTAGTGTGTATATATAGTCTGCGTCTCCCTTTGTCTTGTGTCAGTTCGTCTTGTCTCGTCAAGCCTGCCAGTCATCCCTTGATCGTGTGAAGTATATTTTTGATAGTCATGTAGATGTTTTTTTTGGTTTAGAGTTTTTGATCCTCCAAGTGAGCGTTTTGTATTTGACCTTAATTAAAAGACCTTGTTAATTCTAATCTGTTTCTGGTGTTGTGCATTTGGGTCCTGAGCCTCGTGACATTCTTAACAGTACGAACTGACCAAATAATGGACCCAGCCGACCCAGACAGGTTCAGAGCAGCTCTGCGCTCACAAGGCACGCTTTTGTCTCAGCATGACGATCAGCTGAAATCAATTGACCAGGGAGTGAGAGAATTGAGTGGTCGTCAAGAAAGCTTCCAAACATCTGTGAACAGCCAAGTAAACCACCTGGCAGATCAGCTTGTTCGTGTCCTTGCCCACCTGGAAGCTGGATCTCAAACTGTTTCCGCGGCTGCACCCCTGCCTGAGGCTGTGATCCAAGGACCTACTTCTTCTTCATGCTCTCGTCTCGCATCTCCAGAGAAATTCTCCGGTGACTCAGGTGACTGTCGTCCTTTTTTAGTCCAATGCAACCTGCATTATCAACATCAGCCTTCTGCTTTTCCAACAGACCAGTCTAGAATAGCTTTCATGATAACACACTTGACTGGTAGAGCAGCAGCGTGGGCTACAGCAGAATGGGCTAGAGACTCTCCCCTTTGCAGATCACTCGGACTGTTTACTGATTCCCTTAAAAAGATTTTTGATCGTACAGCGCCAGGGAGAGAAGCGGCTAAAGCTCTAGTTCAACTCAAGCAAAGAAATCAAAGAGTGTCTGATTATGCCATAGAGTTTAGGACAATAGCAGCAGACAGTGGCTGGAATGATCTGGCCTTGCTGGACGCCTTTGTAAATGGACTTTCAGGCCTTGTCAAAGATCACTTAGTCCCATTAGATCTTCCAGAAGATTTAGACTCTGTGATTGCTCTGGCTATACGAATAGATAATAGGCTCTGGGATAGACAAAAAGAAAGAGAACATCCTGCAGTTCGTTCACCAAGCTCCAGGGGGCCTCCTCGTGGCATCCGGATGAGGGAGGATTCGTTTCCAGGGGTCTGGATCAAGCCTCCTTTGACAACGCCATCCACCACATCAGAGGAACCCATGCAACTTGGCCGAGCAAGACTTTCACTGGAGGAGCGGGAACGGCGCCTCCGCCAGGGCCTGTGTTTCTACTGCGGGCATCGTGGACACCTGATGGCCGCTTGCTCACTAAAAGACGGGGCTCCCCAGGCAAGAGGAGAGCGCTGGTGAGCCGACTAACTTCTGACTACTCTCCTCGTACGCTGACTCCTATCCAAGTAAAATTAGGTAAGAAAACCTTAACACAGAATGTTCTCATTGATTCAGGAGCAGACGAAAGTTTTATGGACTGGAATGTTGCCAAAAGCTTGAACATTGTCACCATGCCCTTAGCTCAACCTTTAAATGCCAGTGCCCTTGATGGAAGATTATTGTTTCAAGTCACTCACCACACAGAACCCGTCCAGGTTATCATAAATCACAACCACACAGAATTCATGACATTCCATTTATTCGACTCCTCACAACACCCTATGATTTTAGGCTTCCCATGGTATGAAAGACATAACCCTCACATTGACTGGCGTTCTGGTAGGGTGAAGGGTTGGGGAAGAGAATGTAATCATACATGTTTGGTTTCACCAGGAGAAGTTGAAGGGCTGTCTGTAGGAAGGGTTACTTCAGGTAGTGAGGTGGAGACGAAGGAAGTAACTCATGACCATGCCTCTGACTTACCAGACCTGCCCAATGTTCCCTCCTGTTACCACAACCTGAGGGAGGTTTTCAGTAAGACTCGGGCCTCTACGTTGCCTCCTCATCGACCTTATGACTGTGCAATTGACTTACTACCGGGTGCCCCCATTCCCAAGGGACGTCTATACTCAATTTCTGGTCCTGAAAGACAATCTATGACGGATTACATTGACTCATCTCTGAAGGCGGGCCTCATTCGTCCATCGTCATCCTCCTGCTGGCGCCGGATTTTTCTTCGTGGGGTAAAAAAGACGGATCCCTCCGACCCTGCATAGACTACTCTCCCCTGAATGATATAACGGTAAAAAACAGGTACCCTCTCCCCCTCATTTCCACTGCTTTTGAACTGTTAAAAGGAGCTAAGATCTTCACTAAACTTGACTTGAGGAATGCCTATCACTTGGTCAGGATAAGGGAGGGGGACGAATGGAAGACTGGATTCAATACCCCCAGTGGCCACTATGAATACTTAGTAATGCCATTTGGGCTAACTAATGCTCCTGCTGTATTTCAGGCTCTTGTGAATGACGTGCTCAGACAATATTTGAATCATTTTGTGTTTGTCTACCTGGATGATATATTGATATTCTCTCCTGATGAAGAGTCCCATGTTCAGCATGTCCGCCAGGTCCTCCAAGGCCTTCTGGAAAACCAACTATTCGTGAAGGCGGAGAAATGTGAATTTCACAAGACCACTGTCTCATTCCTGGGCTTCATCATTGCTCCGGACCAGGTCAAGATGGATCCAAGCAAGGTCAGTGCTGTCGCAAATTGGCCCACACCCACCAACAGGAAGAAGGTACAGCAATTTCTCGGTTTTGCTAACTTCTACAGACGTTTCATAAGACATTTTAGCTCCATAGCTGCACCTCTCCACTCACTCACCTCAACCCATGTTCAGTTTTTGTGGACTCTACAGGCCGACAAAGCTTTCCAGGAATTGAAAAGACGGTTTACCTCTGCTCCTGTTCTCATCACTCCTGATTCACTACGGCAGTTTGTGGTGGAGGTGGATGCTTCCAATGATGGAGTTGGGGCTGTGTTGTCACAACGTTCAGCCAAGGACAGCAAACTTCACCCATGTGCTTTTCTGTCACGTAAGTTAACACCTGCTGAACGCAACTATGATGTAGGCAACAGAGAACTTTTGGCAGTCAAAACAGCGCTTGAGGAATGGAGACACTTTCTGGAGGGGTCAGAGCAACCATTCATAGTCTGGACGGATCATAAAAATCTTGAGTACATCCGAAAAGCTAAGAGACTGAACTCACGTCAGGCAAGATGGGCTTTGTTCTTCACTCGTTTTAACTTTTCCTTGTCATTTAGACCCGGTTCACAAAATGTCAAGCCAGATGCACTCTCTCGTGTTTTTGATCCTGAACCCTCGGCAAAGGAACCAAAGCTCATCCTTCCACTAAACTGTGTGGTTGGAGCGGTAACTTGGCCAATAGAAACAGAGGTGAAACGAGCTAACGGTGAGAGCCCGACACCTAGGGGTTGCCCCCCAAATAGGTTGTTTGTTCCTCAAACTGTGCGTCCTAAGGTCATTCAATGGGCTCACACCTCGCTGCTCACCTGCCATCCTGGGGTAAAAAAAAACCATGTACGTCATCAAGCAACGGTTCTGGTGGACATCTATGGAGAAGGATGTCAAGGAGTATGTGGCCGCCTGCACCATCTGCGCCAGGAATAAGACCTCTTCCAGGCCCCAGATGGGTCTGCTCAGGCCGCTGCCTATCCCCAGTCGGCCCTGGTCCGACATCTCAGTGGATTTTGTCACCGGACTGCCAGAATCCAAAGGTAACACCACCGTCCTCACGGTGGTGGATAGATTCTCTAAAATGACACATTTTATTGCTTTACCTAAACTGCCATCGGCCAAAGAAACGGCTGAAGTGTTGTTGCACCATGTTTGTCGTCTCCACGGTTTTCCCAAGGACATCGTGTCAGACCGGGGTCCTCAGTTTGTCTCCCGTTTCTGGAGGGAGTTTTGCAGCCTCATCGGGGCCTCTGTCAGCCTCTCTTCCGGTTACCATCCCCAATCAAATGGATCCCGTCTAGCTTCATCGTGGACCAGAACCTGATAAAGGATTTTTACAAAAGCCATCCTGAACTCGCTGGGCCGTCCGGAGCCGTCCGTAAAGGAGGGGGTACTGTGGTGTCTAGACAGTTGTGTTAAGTTAATTTATTTAGTTCAGTCCTTTTGTCTTTTGCCTTGTCTTGTGATTTCCTGTTTTATTTTGTAGTAACCTTTCCCTCTCGTTTCAGAGCATTCCTGCCCTGGTGTGTTTTTCCCACCAGTGTGATTGTCAGCCCCTCCCTTAATTGTTGCCACCTGTGTCCCCTTACCTAGTGTGTATATATAGTCTGCGTCTCCCTTTGTCTTGTGTCAGTTCGTCTTGTCTCGTCAAGCCTGCCAGTCATCCCTTGATCGTGTGAAGTATATTTTTGATAGTCATGTAGATGTTTTTTTGGTTTAGAGTTTTTGATCCTCCAAGTGAGCGTTTTGTATTTGACCTTAATTAAAAGACCTTGTTAATTCTAATCTGTTTCTGGTGTTGTGCATTTGGGTCCTGAGCCTCGTGACATTCTTAACAATCGGTGACTCCTGTTGCACTTACATTCCCGACGCCACCAAGAACATCACTGACACCGTGCTGCATCTTAACAACTTGTTAGCCGACATGAAAGCGGATGACATATCCAACGCAGGCGGCTGGGACTGGTGGTCCTGGCTTACATCGGGGGGGGTGGCAAGGATGGCTGGCTATAGTTACAACCCTGGCGATCATTTTCGGCCTATTAATCAGTTGTACCTGTTTGATTATCCCAATACTGAAGAAAGGCTTTTCCAGCCTGGTATCTTTAGCTTTCATTCAGTATACTGCTATTCCATTACAAGACAATCCTTTGCGCCACAGTGAGATAAGACCAGCTAGAATCAGAAGAGTCTGATTCCGACACTACAATATAATCAATATAATCATGTGAATCGAGTGTACTCTCCTCTTTTACTTACATTATATTGGAGTCTGTCCTCCACAAAAACAGCCAGTTTTCTATGATATATTTGTGATGTGTTTACTTAAACCAGTGATGGAGTGTATTCATTGATGTGTTATATCAGTCTATCCTGTCATTTATTTATTTTTATTGATCAAGTATGATCAAAAGGGGGCAATGTAGTGGACATTTCCATTATATCCTGATATGTTTAAACCAAAAAACTTCAAGGCCACAGAGCTGTTTTGGCTACTGGGTTGAGACTCACACAAAGTCACATACGAGAACTTCTACAGCTCAAGGCTAATATATGAGACTTCAAAGGTCTTTTATTTTGAAACTCTACATCAGATTGTGCTGATTCTCTCTGAGTGACTAGATGGGGTGTCCTGCTATCACCCTGGAGTGAAATAAGTCTTTGATAATTTGACAGTTTTTTATTTATTCTTGTTCAAAATCAGAAGGAAGTGAAATAAGTATTTTATTGAAGTGAAATAAGTATTTGATTGACTTCGAATGACTCTTTGATTATGGACGGTTTCCATTAAATAATAATCAAAATATAGATGGACAATAGATCTAATTTGAGATTTTAAACAGCATACATTTTAAATTGTGCTTCAGAAAGTAATGTTATTTTAGGAGTGTTGTGAGATGGTGTCAATTGAAATTAGTCACCCAGTGGAAATGTCAGATATGTCTTCATAACTGTATACTTACATTTTACATTCACTCAGTTATAATGTGGTAGTTATACGTAGTTTGTTTAAAATTATTATTGATCACATTATATAGTACATATTTCTTAATTTAAGCTCCAGTATATATGAATATGTGTGGTGTGTTTTTTAGGTATATTTGTTATTGACCGAGTAAACGCTTTTATTTTGAAGGCAGTTTTTACAGGCCTCTACCGTAATGCATAGGATATTCGCGCACCGCAATACAACGTGCGGGCTGGCTTGAGTGTGTTTTCCGAAGTGGGGGCTGGCTCGACCACAGTCTGTTTACCCAGTGTTTCCTGACATGAAACGTTTTATTTCACCTTGCTATGTGTTTTTAACATATATTAAAAAACGGGGACATTTCCGGGGACAGTTTCAACCGGGGACAGGCCAATACAAACGGGGACGTCTGGTCACCCTAGTATTGAGTGCACATTTGGGTACAAGTACGAGTTGCCATACTTTGAATTTGGACACACTTTTGCATATTGACATTGAGACCAAACCCTATACATATGATGTGTTCTTTTCGCATTTTAGTCTTTAGTACAAAAGTGTGAAGAAACAGGTAAATATGGCTATGAAGAGAAATGGAGGACATGTTATACATGTGCCACAACAGGTTAAAAACCATGACACAGGGACATTTGTTCTAGGATGTTTGCCTTGAATGTTGGACTACCTAGACCCAGTAAAGAACGGCATGATGTGTGCATGGACTGCATGAATAAACTGAGCATGATGACCAATTTAGGAGAAGTGGATTACAGAAAGTGTGTTCTGACACTTCGGTTGTGACTTACTTTATAAAGGCGGCAAGCCACACTTTCCAGAGACAACTCAGTCTTTTTAAATTCAAGGTGTAGCTCCTGGATTACGATTCACTCTGTTACACTGGATTGGCTTTATGCCTCTGTTGATCTGTGATGACTTAAACAAAATGAAAATATAGGCTATGTAGTGTGGATAAAGGAAAATATACAGTATGTAAACTGATGCTCTAGGCTTTGTCACTTTGTACTGTTACTGTATGAGAATGTAACATAGTCAGTTGGAGCAGTTTTTGCATGGAGGCAACATTATTAACAGTTAATCATGGAGGGAGGTTGTCAGCGGGGGTGGTTGCAGTTTTCATAATGGCCTAATTTCCAGCAATCGCAGACTAATTATCTGCATTCAGAATGGTTGTGAATTCTCTTTGTGACTATGGGGGAAGTTTTAATAAAGAGTTTATAGTGCAGGGTTGAGTCGTTGGGTTATATGTTTAGAAAACACCATAAGCCATAACTGCGCCATAAAGCTGTGCCATAACTGCGCCATAATTAAAAAGGTATATTCTTATTAGAAGCCTGTTTCATGCTAATGCTACCAGCAGGCATTGTGCTGTTGTGGATACATTACAAATAATTACAAGGATTAGCTTTTACTTTACCGATTTACTCTAATGTTTGAAGTTAAGCAATATACTTTAAAGTGACATACCTAAAATAGCTTGTGTTGCGGGTATATTAAATTACTTGCAACATTAAAATATAAAACAGCTTAGAAATCTGACACTAGATAAAAGCGTTTGACTGAATTAAAAAGAAAGATAATCTTTTAAATTACACAGGTATCATAATAATAATTTAATAAATGAATAATTAATAATTAATTCCTTACATTTATTATAGCGCTTTTCCAGATGCTCAAAGCGCTTTACAAATACACATTACACATATTTTTTATACATGCAATGGTCACTGTGGACAATACCCACAGGAGCAAGTTCAGGTGAAGTGTCTTGCCCAAGGACACAACGGCTTTACAGATGCAGCAGCGGCGGGTTTCACCCCTTGATCTGATGATCATTGCACAGCGCACTGTGCCACACCGTCCATCTTCACGCCTCGAAGTCATCGAGGCGCTTTTACAAGTACACATTGATATTATACATGTACTGTGGACAATACCCACAGGAGCAAATCCGGGTGAAGTGTCTTGCCCAAGGACACAACGGCCTGACGCAGTGGCGGCAGGAGCGGGTTTCGAACTGGAGTTCCCCAGCACCCCCTTGATCTGATGATCAGATGCACAGACCACTGCGCCACCCGTCCCATAAATCATGATTATTAAGTGTTTTATTATTTTAAGCTATTATTAATGTAAACATAGCAACTATTCTGTTGACTTTAGCAACTGAAAACTGATGGCTGGTTCCCTCTTCTAGAATGTATTTTTGTACCCTATATTATAATAATGCCATATTCTCAAAGAGATACTATTATGTATGATGTATATTTTTCCAGAATTCTTCCACACACTTAAATCATTATTCTCCCTCTTATATTAGGACCATGACTGGTCAGAAAGTCTGCCATTGGTCCTCCTGAGCTCGACATATGATTTAAAGGCAATAGTAAGGCAAGGCAAGTTTATTTATATAGCACATTTCAACACAAGGCAATTCAAAGTGCTTTACAAAAATGAAAGACATTAAGAAAATGGCATTTAAAAACAGTCATTAAAAAGCAAAGATAATAAAATAAACATTAAAAGAAAAAATACATGAATAAAAGTAGTAAATGTCATGTTTTCTATATTTTTCGAGTGAACCACTGGACCACTCCATTGAACGACTGGACAACAAATGCAGCATTTAGAAGTGTAGCGCATTTGCACCTGTCGGCTTCCATACATTTACAGTGTAAACAGTGCCGTGAGAAAATGTAGTTTTACTGTTTACCAAATCTGTGGATCTGAGGAGTTTGTGGGGTATACAGTATGGCCTAACACTATGGTGACACAATACATATCATGATACACGTGTTACAATTAAAATGGTTTAAATGTAGCTTACAAAACTAAGGATGAGTATTCCCATTTTTATATTATAAATCACCATTTTACATTATTTTATTAACTTTTATCCAAAGCATAGTACATAAACTTCAATACCGTATTACATGCTAACAGGAGTAATTGGGAGTTAAGTGTCCTGCCCAAGGACCCTTCAACATGTTGACTGCAGGGGCTGGAATCGAACCACTGACCCTCTGATTTGACACATTTTTCACCTCATGCCACAGTAAGCCAATGACAAGTGAATGAACTCATCAGCTTAAGTAGATCATTCAATGTGGATAAAAGGACAGGAAGTGTCATATGTGGACCTCGAGAAAAGACTTCCCAAACAAAATACCCCAAACAAATCAATTCTAATAATTTAGTGAGGACTAAACGAATCCCAAACTCCTAACCCTAATCATTACAATCGTTTATCTGGTCCTGAATCCAAACTCAAGCCTAAAATGAACGCTCAAATAGCTTCATGCAGAACTGAATGTAATCACCATCATGGAAAACATATCTTGACTCTGAACACATGTATTCTAACACACACCACACACACCACATGCACAGCCTTGAATGGAGCAGTGTGTGTCAACACTTGATGACTGTGCAGCTCTCAGTCGCTGCTGTATATATTGTGTCTTTTTAATTAGTGTTGAATTATTGAGGCTTACACAGACTGTGTTTGCTTTAGGTTGTGGGGGTGATTGAGCCAGAGAGTGGGGGGGTGAGGGGGGCGGCCTCATTTTCCTCATTGAGCTTCTTCGTGCATAGTCCCTCTATGCCCTTTTCCACTTTTCTATCTGAGACATGAGTTTGTGTTTTTGGCCTTTGGTCGTAAATGAAAACGTGACACAGCTTGTCTGAAAGTTTACATTTTGCTATCAGGGGAGGGTCAAACAGTGTTCGGCAGTCCGGTTCACACATAGAACCGGTGTTTTCATCACTTTTTTATTGTGTTTATAACAATGGCTGAAATGTGTGAAAGGACGAATATCCTATTCTGTTCTGTGGGACGGAGGTCTCTATCTCTCATTTGCTTCATCTCTCTCCCTTTCCCCCCCTCACATTCTTCCCTTCAGAGAAAACAGGGCTCCGCATTAATGAGTCAATGCGGAGCTGTATTATGTTTAATTAGGTAGTTTATATAATGAGGTGTTCATTTCTAATGGAGGGACATGCTGTGAGCAGCACATCTGCAAGAATAACTCAGGCAATCAGCAGCACGAGGACCCATGGAACTGCAAATGAGACTTACTTACTCAGAAATGAATTATGTCTCAGTGCCTTTTCCAAAGCCAATTAATTAAATCCACTGGCATGAAGGTCTTTTTCTTAATTTCATGTACCATTAGCATAATAAACACAATTTGAGTTAGCACAATGTGATCAGTTTAATGGATGCTATTTATTTTACTTTATTATTTAAAGCTCTGGTAATGGGGGGGGAGAAACATAAATATATCTCCATGGCTCCCTCTGAGAAAAACTCCCATGATGCCTAGCGTGGACACAGATGCTCATTCCATACATTTTGTAGAGTGGAAAGGTGTTGCATGGTGTAATGTCAGGCAGGGCCGGACTGGGACAATAAGTCAGGCCGGGAATTATACACCCAGCCAGGCCACTACCAGTTTTTTGTGCCCTTTTGCTGGATTTATTTGTCAATATTTACAGCGTTGCTGCCCATAGTGATAGCCCTCTAGTTTAAATCTACTACCCAAAACTAAACATATGGAGATGGGATACTATTTTTAAAAATTTGCAAATCTATTTAGGAACCTATTCATGTGAACATATTTTAATTGGGGGTGGACCTCAAATCCTATAGGGGGACCAGGGTCATGCTCCCCCGGTAAGATTTTTTTTTTTAAATGTTGGATTTAAATGCATCAATCTGGTGCACTTTGAGGGGGAAATAAAGAGACTACACCCATATGAAACAGAACTGTATACATTTAAATAATCATAAAATCATAAGAACATGGCCATAACCAATAACATACCATATCCAATATGAAAAAACATTGAAACTTGTATATTTATTTGTTTTTGGTTAATTTATATGTTTGAGTGTGACCGGGCTCCTGAACCAGCCTCACCTGTCTCCCTCCTCTCCCCCTGCTCCTCGTTGAGGCAGCAGCAAAGACTAGTTTTAGCTCTCAACAAGTTTTAAAAGTGTATCTTACCTTTTTTCACCTATTAACATTTTATTTGTATTATTCATGCATATTTTACTAATCACTCCCCCCTCAAATGGAAATATGTGTTTCCATAAATGGTGACCAAACCGTTGGAGACCCACTGAGATAACTCTAACTAAGTTAACTATCTAAACACTCAGAGAGTCCTTTACCTCACCTGAGCTGTAGTTATCAGCCTCTCAGTCTGACAGCAGAGGACTCTCCCCCCACCTTGTTGTTGAAACAGCTCCTTATATCCGTTAGCGCAGCTAGCTAGCACCAGATGCTAACAACAACAATACACGTAACCGGTGCGCGCGCTTTCTCTCTTGCTCGCTCGCTCGTGCCACACATACACACCCTCCCGAGCTTAAATGACACACAGAGGCCAATCGAGGGAATTAGTGTATGATCTGTATGAAAGTGGCCATGTCGGCAGGCCACATCATGTAGACAGCCAGTCACCCTCTGTGAGGCAGAGTCAGAACCACATTTGCGCAGCGTTGCGTTCACAATACATATATTAAAAAAAAATCCTCAGGCTAGCAGGCCACTTAGCAGGCCAGGCCATCGGGAAACCTCCCGGTCCTCCCGATGGCCAGTCCGGGCCTGATGTCAGGACTGGACTGAGCTTCAGTGTAAACTCAGTCCAGGTTTCACATTCATTAAAAAGATCCTGCAGTCTTATATGTGTCACACACTCACACTCATAATGTGAACGTATCCAGCGTGGTTTTTCTGATAAGTGAGAAGAGAATTAGGATTTGGAGGCATTTACACACACACACACACACACACACACACACACACACACACACACACACACACACACACACACACACACACACACACCACACACACACACACACACACACACACACACACACACACACACACACCACACACACACACACACACACACACACACACACACACACACACACACACACACACACACACACACACACACACACACACACACACACACACACACACACACACACACACACACACACTGTTTGAGGTGTAAGTGCAATTCGCAGCGGCAGGAGTCCTGCACCTTCATTAAAACAATACAAGGACTTAATGTATGGCAGTGGATTTGTTCTGACCTTAAAGCGATACCCTAGAGGTGAGATATGATTAGCGTTATTGTTGAGGACAGGTACATCATTATCTCAATGTACCTCGACCATTGCCAAGCTCCAGAGCCGTGCTCCATCCTCTGACTCGGGCACTAGCACAAGACATCATCTCTTCTCCGGAGCAGAAATGCACTTAATCATCTACTCAAGTTTCAGGGTCTGACCCCGAGTGCTCTGTGTCGAGTGGAACTACGTTAGCGGCTCGGCAGGAATCTGCAGCCGTGTTTTAAGTTCCCAAATTAATTGCCAAATGGATTAGGAGGTATGGAGTGTCCTACTTTACTGGGACGGAGCAATCATTTCAATTGTGCCAGGTAAGGACAAGGAGAAGTTGTATTTCAGGAGAATGTGTTTTTTTTCTTATACATCTTTTATTGGCCCAAATACTATGAACCCCCCCCTCCCCCACCCTCATTGGCATGCAGGGGTTCATTCGACAGTCTGCTGCCTGGAAAAGAGACACAGGAGTTTTGTGTTACTTACACGGCCAGACACAAAGGTGTTATAGAACGGCAGGCGTCGACTCTTAAACCAGGGTCTCAGTTTATAATTTCCACACGTGCATGACAACTTACAGATCAGTGTGTCTACAAAAGCACTACTAGACATTTAGTCAGCATCTGGAAATGAAAGATGTATTTTACTGTATGATCAAAACAACTTGTCAAGATCTAGAAATGATTTTACATTAATCTCCACATCTGTGTAATAATCCTGACACACCACCATACACACTAAAGTGGCATCTATTAAGGAAGAAGGTATCCCCCTGCCTTGTAAATAACATGCATACATACAAAATACATCAAAGTTGTGGCAGTGCGTGATAAACAGGGTTCCACCAAACCAACTGAAGCTGCTGACTGACATTATATTGCACATTTAAATGTTTACACTTTGCAAAATCATCCCGTGTGTTTGAAACCCCTGCTGTCAAGTACAAAATCATGTCACATGAAACAGCTGTGTGTTACCATGACAACTCTTTGTGCAAAGGACGGTGTTTTAGAAGGGAAGTCTTTAAAATAGACTCTCATTTGGGACAATGTAAGTGACCAAGAGTCATGCCGTTACTTTGCCATACCTCATCGTAATGGACATTAAAGTGGGGTGATTGAAGGAGAACGGCTCCATGTGTCAAGTGTTGAGTGAAAAACACATGACACCAAAACCCATTAGTGTCCTCTGGAGAGACAATGCCCAGAACTCCCCCCCCCCCTCCTCCTCCTCGCTCCAGACTCGGGGTGCTGTTTCTGTCAAAAGACACTCTCTCTGCGTCAGATAAAAGGCCTCTCGATTAGCCATGGGGTTGAACTGTTGAACTGTGCTCCATTCCACTTTCACTTTTTCGTGAAAATTAGGACTTCAAATGATGTCAAAGTCTGGCGAAATGGAAGTGAGGTGAATACATCTCAGAAACGCAGGATATCATCCAATTATCTTTTAGTTAAAAGAACATTTTATTTGAAATACTGATGCTCAGAGTTGGTTTGCCTTGATCCAATTGCCTAAATTCAGATGAGTTCTTTAAAAGAGGCCCTATTTTGCTTTTTAGGGTTTTCTCTTTCCTGTAGTGTAGGTTTTTGTGCGGTCTGCAAAGGCTAAAACCCCTGTGTTCCCTCCAGAGGGAGTTTTCTTGCCTGAAACACCTCCCTTGTTCTCCTTTGTTTACTTCCAGAACATAATGACATCACTATGTTACACTTGCACTTCAATTGGCTAGCGCTCCAGCACATTGTACGTGATAGGCTAAGGGGTGGGACATCTCTAAGCAGTTCATCAATCTCAACAGAGCCAGCCAGCTAACCAATCAGAGCAGACGGGGCTCTGGTTTCAGACAGAGGGTGAAAAGAGGTGCTGCAGCACAGGCAGTATGAGAAAAATAAAGAGCTGTTTGAACATTAAAGCAAGGAGACATGTCACAGTATAGAGACACTACATACTGATATACACCTGAACATCAGCAGGAGAGGACTCTTTAAAGTTGAGACACTACATACTGATATACACCTGAACATCAGCAGGAGAGGACTCTTTAAAGTAGAGACACTACATACTGATATACACCTGAACATCAGCAGGAGAGGACTCTTTAAAGTAGAGACACTACATACTGATATACACCTGAACATCAGCAGGAGAGGACTCTTTAAAGTAGAGACACTACATACTGATATACACCTGAACATCAGCAGGAGAGGACTCTTTAAAGTAGAGACACTACATACAGATATACACCTGAACATCAGCAGGAGAGGACTCTTTAAAGTAGAGACACTATATACTGATATACACCTGAACATCAGCAGGAGAGGACTCTTTAAAGTAGAGACACTACATACTGATATACACCTGAACATCAGCAGGAGAGGACTCTTCAAAGTAGAGACACTACATACTGATATACACCTGGACATCAGCAGGAGAGGACTCTTTAAAGTAGAGACACTACATACTGATATACACCTGAACATCAGCAGGAGAGGACTCTTTAAAGTAGAGACACTACATACTGATATACACCTGAACATCAGCAGGAGATGACTCTTTAAAGTAGAGACACTACATACTGATATACACCTGAACATCATCAGGAGAGGACTCTTTAAAGTAGAGACACTACATACTGATATGAATCTGAAATTAGCACAATATGTCCTGTTTAAAAGTAAATACAACCGCAATTATTTTTATTTTAACTGGTAATCATTTAGGTTATTGGAATCTATTCATCTTTTTGGCTGTCTGTGTGTGTATTATTTTGTCAACTGAAGTATACAAATATTTTTAGCACATCACTTAACAAAAGCTGCCTCCACTTTTACAATATATTACAACTTTTGTCAACTGATAAACCAACACATCCTCACTCCCAGGTCGGCCTATGTTGACGTTATGTCAAGTCCTGTGTCGGCTTTTTCCAACGCAAGGGGGGGGCCTTAGCGTCCATTTTCAACGCAGGGGTGGGGCCTTAGCGTCCATTTTCAGCTTTCCGGGATGTCCATATGCTTCTATGGACGCTCATGGAAGCACGGCATTCGTTTGTGTCGGCTGCCCTTAAAGGCAATGTGAGCGTCCATTCTCATTGGATAACGGAGAATTGTACACCCGGAAGTAAGTATTCCCCTTACTGTCGATTGAGTTTACAGTGATATCTGCACTACTCATCGACTAAAAAACACCAGATTATCCTTGTTAATTACACAACATTGATTGGTTTAAATTGTGTGCAATGCTTTTGTATTTTTCCCCTTCGATTCGGAGAAACAAATATTTTTTCGGAGTAAAGGATGGCAGAAAACACTACACTACCCAGAATCCCCAGCTATCGTTTGGACTACACCATGTGCTCTGTTTGACAAACCCCGTGATAGTCCTCAAGCTCTGTGATTGGAGAGTGTGCTCCGAGGGTTACGCCGAGCCTCGAAAGGCAAAAACTGGATTTGAACGGGACCACCGCGTCCCCCCCCTCCCCCACCCAGTCCCCAGAACTACACATGCTGGCTATTCTGTTTCGCAACATGTTCTCTATCTATGGCACGTCTCTACTGGGAGTTGTAGTTTTAAAAGACGTTTTTGTATTTCCCATAATAAGAAGTTGCCAGTATTAAACTGTGTACATCCCTGGAGGTTTAGGGGATAGGAAACACTCACATTTAAAACATATAATTAATAAATGGGTGAAAATTGCTTGTGCCCATAATGGGCAGCATTAATATATATACACACATGCCAGCTAAGGTCAGAAGAGCTTTATTTAACAGCTGGTCTTATGTTTGTGACCCCTGTTGTTAATTGATTACATTACATTAATTGATAAGCCTGAAACATGCACTTGTCAAGGTTCAGAGGCACATTTTGCAAATATGGCAGTAGCCATCGATCAGCTTAAGATAAGATATACTTTATTGATCCCAAGTTGGAACATTTGCGTTACATCAGCATGTGTAACAGTTAAATATGCAGTGGTGTTTATTTGTTAATCATTTAGTATAATCACACAAATTCTGTGTTTTATATTCAACAATTCTGTGTTCTTTATTTATTGATTGTTCAATACCTGACAAGGTCGGAGATGAAATATCTACATACATCTTATAAGAGTATAATACATTATGTATAATATCAGTTAAAATAAGTGCTTCAACATAGTTAACATTGCTGGAGGTATGCACAAATATTGATAGATGTCTTGTAATGCGCTATTGAGGAACCTGCGACCCAAGTTTTTCATTCAATGCAGAACTACACCATAGTTGTGTAGGCCTATATGATATGTCAATAAACCTTAGAAAATCTTGAAATCTTGAAAGGGATGTACAAAATAGTCATTATATACAGTCTTTAATTAACTATTAGTAGAGAATAACGAGTAATGAATATACTTTATAGGGATCCTATTAATATCTAATAATACAAATAATGAAATTCAATAACATGCTTTAACCACTAGGTGTCCCTTTATATCAGCTGTGCACCTTTATGGTGTAAATACAGCCTATCTACCAATTGGATCAAATATAAAAGTCAGCCGAATTAGTGTTGATACTGCAAGGAGACGTATTGTGTGAAAAGAAATGTAAGATGTTGTTTAATTGCTGATATATTTATGACCCACGTCACGTTTTCAGTTCCTCATGTTTGTCTAGAAGTCTTCTCATCAGGGCTCTATTGATTGATTGATTGAAAAGTTTATTAACAGCTTGTATACTGGGTACAGTACAGTACAGCTCAAAACATACAATTGTTAAGGGGATGCAGACCAGAGAAAGACTTTCGTCTTGTTTACATCAGGGTCCCCCATTTCCAATTCATCATGTCATTTAAGACATATAAGACATATTTGACATACAGATGGCTTATTTACAATTTACATACAGGTGGTTTTTTTACATACAGATTGCTTGTTTACAATTTTCATTTTAGATTTCGTTCTAATACATCCTAACCGGACATTTAAGACATACCAAGTCTACAGATATACAGTTAGTAACAGAGTCTAAAATGCGAGTATATACATAGATGGGGGGGGAAGCTGTCCATTGAACGACAGGTTGAGATTTGTACCATTACCGGGGCCAGTTTTGCAATGCTCTCCCCCGAAGGTGCTCTTTAAGAGAGGTTTTGAAGGTAAGTATAGTTTTACTTTCCTTTACAGTTGTGGGAAGAGCGTTCCACCTTGATGTGGCATAATTGCGAAACGTGTATTCCCCCTTTTTTGTGCCAAATCTGGGTTTCACATTATTTGTGGAGCTCCCTCTGGTGTTATGATCATGGTATTCCTTGACCTTTGGGAAGAATTTTGACATGTACATGGGTACCATAGAGGTGTAGTGGATCTTGTAGACCAGGCCCATTGCAAGTAGCTGTACTCTGTCGTCTACTCTAAGCCATCCTAGGTTGTCAAAGTGGGCAGAGGTGAGGTGGGTTCTAGATGAAAGGTCAAGCAGTAGTCTCACCAGTTTATTTTGCGATGTTTGAAGTTTTACTTTTAGCGCCTTGGAGGTGCTATGGTACCATGACGTGCAAGCATAGTCATAGTACCCTTGAATGAGTGCTCCTGCCAGAGTTTTCAGGGTGTTTTTGTTTACCAGAGAGGAGAGCCGGTATAGGAATCTAGTTCTTTGATTGACTTTTTTTATTACATTGGATGCCATTTTGTCACAGGAGAGGTTTGCCTCAAGAATAGATCCTAGGTATGTAATTTCCTTCTTACTTGTGACAATAATGTCGCCCACTGCAACTGAGAAGTCGTCGGATTTGCTGAGATTATGTTTCGAACCAAAGAGAATGGACTCTGTGTTACCCAGGTGTAATGATAATTTATTACCGGCTCTATAAATACAGAACTACGGCAGATATGTAATATTTAATGCAGCCGAACCGTGTATTACAATACCGGTATGTGATGACTTTCAAAGAGAAAAGCAAGCACACTCGGAATAAAGTATTATTTTTATTTTTAAAATGTTTTCGGTCTGTTTCCGGTATTTGTTAATGACGATGTGCTGTGAGATGTGAGACTGGAATTGCACAGGGGAAAATAACGTATCTTTAGATGCGGATTTTGTTAAACTAATATGTTTGCGCTGTGGACCAACACTATACATTGACGGGGAAGGGGGTAGCAATAAAGATAACACCATTAAACAGTTACACAACATAACAGAAATAATATCGATAGCAGCGTCCCTAGCAACCACCTTGGTAACAATGAAAACGTTCTATGGACGCAATTTCCTGAAGTAATCTTCGTAATAACTAGCAAACTAAAGATCATGTACATCCACTGCACACATAATCTGAAATAACAACTCATATTTCTCGCATCAAATGACATCAAAACGCATTTTAATGGACAAACTAACTTTAAAATAGGCATTTTCCACCGAGAATAAAACGAAGTTCGGCCATGTTTTTTTTTTCTGCAGGGAGAAATTTGAAGATCACATGACGTCAAACAGAGCACATGGTGTAGTCCAAACGATAGCTGGGGATTCTGGGTAGTGTAGTGTCTTCTGCCATCCTTCACTCCGAAAAAATATTTGTTTCTCCGAATCGAAGGGAAAATACAAAAGCATTGCACACAATTTAAACCAATCAATGTTGTGTAATTAACAAGGATAATCTGGTGTTTTTTAGTCGATGAGTAGTGCAGATATCACTGTAAACTCAATCGACAGTAAGGGGAATACTTACTTCCGGGTGTACAATTCTCCGTTATCCAATGAGAATGGACGCTCACATTGCCTTTAAGGGCAGTCGACACAAACGAACGCCGTGCTTCCATGAGCGTCCATAGAAGCATATGGACATCCCGGAAAGCTGAAAATGGAGGCTAAGGGCCCCCCCCTTGCGTTGGAAAAAGCCGACACAGGACTTGACATAACGTCAACATAGGCCGACCTGGGAGTGAGGATGTGTTGGATAAACAAAGACAGCATTAATTTCATACGGACAAAAGGGCAAAGGCTTTAATTACAATTTGAATTCTCAGTCATTGTCAACTATCTGCATCCATCAGTTTAACACACATTGTTTCTCCTGACTAATTACACGTTTCCTGTCCGCTGTTTTTCATTACACACACACACACACACACACACACACACACACACACACACACACACACACACACACACACACACACACACACACACACACACACACACACACACACACACACACACACACACACACACACACACACACACACACACACACACACACACACACACACACACACGCACACACACACACACACACACACCACACACACACACACACACACACCCTGTAAGGGGCATGAGCGTAAATGCACAAAGCATGAAGCCAGAAATGGGCGTAGGTACAAGAACAATCTGGACCATGTAGGGAGGCTGTGGATCAGTGGCTAGTGTGCTGGACTTCAAAACAGGGGGTAGCAAGTTCGAGTCCCACTGCATGTCGTTGTGCCCCTGAGACACTTCACCCCAAATGGCTCCTGCGGGGATTGTCCACCGTATTGAGTATGTAAGTCGCTTTGGATAAAAGCATCTAACAAATGACATGTGATGATGATGTAGGGCCCGCCTTCGATTGCTCCATCATGGTCTGTTTCAGTCATAGGAATGTAGGGGAAATACCTCTGGATTTGGCTGTTAGCGCATTTTACAACTTTAAGACCCTAATGATTTGAATAAGTGTTCGTACTGGGTAGTTGATTTGGTAAAGAAAAAAATGATCTGCGGATTTACAGATCTGTCGGATCAGGGCAGAGTACCTTTATTCCAGCTGCAGGGTGCCATCATGTGTTAACTTTTAACATCCTCTATTAAGAATGTTTGACACAAAAAGCGGCGTATGAGGATCAATAACGGAGTTATGTACTAATATTACCCGAGAGTCGTGAAGTCATTGAGCGGCGCCAGGAGCTCACAGCTAATGACTGAAGATCAATGAGCAGAAACTGGCCTGTGGTTTGTTTCAGTGTGGTGTTTACCATACAACAGCTGACACTTCACTGGGGGGGGGGGGGGGGGGGGACAGGCTCTGGAAAAGGATCTGATGGCTGTGGTTTTAGCTGCTAATTACATCTATAGCTACATGACAAACCTGAATATATTAATAAAGCAAGACAGTCAGCTTTAGTGATACTATTCACATTTATCATCAATATTTAGGGTTTCCCCAAACAATTCTAGATGAATGTAGGTGGACTTCTGAGACAGGTAACTGACATTATCCCCCGTCAGAAACTTTTTGAAGCTAATATTCACCAATCTCCTGTACTGTTAGAGCAAAATTAAGAGGTTAAAATAATGAAAAGCTTGATGATTATTTTATGATCTATGAACACTTGGTTGTATACATCTACCAATGTAATCTACGGCCCCCACTCTTGTATCGCCTTTTTAAAATATGTATTTTTTCTTATGGTGACGGTATTATATCTCAATATTAGAAAACAAAACAGGATTAGCCTCTCAAAACCTAAAAAATAAAAAGACATTCAAAGTTATAACAAAAACAATGGGCTTATTTGATCCACATAAGGATATGAATCAGCTAAAGGCCTACTTGTTGAAATGTAGTTATTCAGTCAATTGTAATGTGATTCATTCTCAGACTAAACTGTTGTCTGTCGGTTGTTTAAAATGTGGGTCAACTTTATTGCTGAAAAACCTGAATCTACATATACTCTCCACCTCAATAATTTTTGTACAGACTGAATTAGGAAGCTAGAAAGAATGAGCCCGCATTTTAAATCAAATCCAGCTTCTCTTTAACTTCTCCCTCACGACTCGCTGTGGTTTCAGGCTCACAGCCCACATCAGACAGGGGCTCATCCAGGCCACTTTTTCAAATATAGACTTATTATTACCTTCCCACAATAAATTGCTGTGGAAGACTGGGGAAATGCTGTTCTCAGTTTTTGTAACAGTGGCATCTCAGATATCATTAGGAGAGTAGTGCGGGGGGGACAGCAGATCAATGGATTCCACCGCAGCAGCATTAGGACACTGTGTGTATGATCAGTTTACTGAGCAACACACCACCTCTGTGGCTCTTACTGGAAACAATTGATGCATTGTTGCAGTGGAATTAATCCCCTGAATTCTTAACCCCAATCACATATTCAATTGTCACTACCCAAAATAATTGTGTGGATAACTACACATGAAAACAAATTCTTCACCGAGGCAGGACACCATCAGCAAGGCCCAGCAACATCACATGCTGCTCTGTCATCTGAATCCTGAGAGCACAGACTCTGATTTAATCTTAGTCATTTCACGTGCATCCTGACCTAGAAGAACCACTCTGAATCCACCGAGACAAACATGGATCTTGGAATGAATTGATGTTTATGTGAACTTATGGTTTTATGATACTGACATACTCACTCACTCAAGTATGTCAGCTTGTGAATGTGTGTGGATCCTGATGATTTTCTGGAGAAATATTGAATTCTCTGCAATCCAAACATGATCGACATGTTGGCCCTCTGATGAAGATACTCTGCACTCATCCTCGACACGCTGAAATTCAAGACTATAGTAATCCAGTGGGTAGATATGGGGGTTACACCATTCCCCCAAATACCGGGACATCTTTGTAGAAAAGTTTCAAAAGTGCATGACTCAAATCCAGATGCATTCAGAAGAATTTACCCAGAATCCAACACACCTGTCTGTATATAAAGAGCTAGAAAGTTGTAGGTGGCAATTAAAGCTAGATTGTATTTATACTCGATTTTTCAGGCTGATATCATTATTTTAGAGGTTTGAATATAACGACCAATTATTCTTATTTTGATGCATCAAAACAGAGAAACAAACTTTGTTCAGGAATCAGGGGATAACATCTAAAAGTTAAAAAGTTGATGTTCTTTAACGGTTAGCAAAACTGTGTAGTTAAAACTCTGTTCATGAACCACATGATATATTTGTGGCTTTTCTGCAGTTAGTTTGAAATGATCTCATATAACTTAAAGTTAATAACAAGTATATATATATATATATATATATATGTATTTTTCTCAAGTAAAATGTTTAGCTGTAAAAATCTGGAGCTGCTTGCTTAATGGTTAAATTCTGCTGCCTGTTTAAAATTATTCAAGGACAGAGAAATATACATTATCTTGTTAATACAATTAGCTATAATTATTTTTTAATTGGTTGACAGATAACGAATCACAACAATCAATTAATAGCTTTAAGCATTCATCAAGCATATTTACGAATGTTGGCTGGTTTAAGGCTTCTTAATGCGAGGATTCAATGCTTTTCTCTTTTAAAACATATTATCATTTGACATCAAAAGCAAATTGGTTAAATCATTTAGATCTCAGGGATATTTTGAATAAACAAAAAAAGGGCTCTAACTATAAATTACATTATATATACTATCAAAGTATACAGAATATATATATATATATATATATATATATATATATATATATATATATATATATATGTAAATTAGCCAAACTATGAACATTTAATGATGAATGTTCTTTAAAGCAAGTTTACTTACAGTTTGATCTCTCCTTTATTAAGTTGTTTATTCCTGTTGTGTATTTATGATGAAAACCAGGAAATCTGATCAGGCCTCCTTTCTTCTTTAAGTCTAAAAATATCAATTAACCAGCAAACTTACAAGTCCTCAAAAATGTAAAGTCACATCTGCTGTGGGGGAGAATACATATTTCAGAGAGGTTGCATCAGTTAAGTGACGTGGTCACAATGAGAGAAGCTTGCAGTCTGAATTAAAGATGTTCTCGGTTCCAATGCTGTGGCGGCATTAGATTAGCCACAAACTGTAATCTGTCACTTAGCTGCAGCAGGCCTCCTGTTGGAAGTGATGTAAACTGTTGCTGTCTGGACACAGAGCTGGGAGGGTAATGGGGATTCATTGATCCACTGGTCTTTAGCTGATTGAGTTAGATAATTAAAAAGCCTCTTGTATCAGTTCCATTAAGGATTGTTTGTGCTGCTTTTTTCTTCTTTCTCTTTTTCTTCAACAGCACAACTAAGAGCTGCTGGAAAACAAACAGAACACTCTTTATGGCCCATTATCTAATGTAGTATCAGACCTGCAAACCTGCATGCATATTAACCTGTTAAGCCCTGAGCCTGTTTTTCAGGTCTCAGGCTCGAAAATGACATTCCCAGAACAAATGACCATAACATCAATTCTAAAAGGGTTACATTAATAATCTTTTTTCTCAAAGCAATGATAAACCTGTGAGTTGGATGAAGAAAAGTCAGAATCAATATCATTTATTTTTTATTTTAAAGTAAATTCAGATTGAACATAGAAAAAAAATGTAAATTATAGTTTCCGTCCAAAATAAATACATTCCCCGTGAAAACCACCCTTGAATGATGGGATAGGAGACTAAAAGCTTTAGGAATATAACATATAATAAGTACCCTGTATCAAGATTGATGCAAAACAAGTGACATTTGACCTTTCTTGTGAGATTTAGACAAAAAAAAACTTCTGGGGTCATTTGGTTGCATTTTCCATATCTCTAGCCCCCCTCGGTCGATGTTGATGATTGACACTTCTTTTTAACCGTTAGAGCCAATAGAATCGAGGGGGAGTTCCTAAAATCCATCTAAACATTACCCATTGGTGAATGAGTGATGCGTAGCCAGAATGCCCAAAACCGGAAGCTGTCATACACTCTCGTAGCAGCTAATATGAAATCTCCGTTATTGACATAAATATGATGATGGATTATCAGTAATCATTTCAAAGTGACAGACACATCGGATTAACCTTCAGCAGAGTTTGTTATCGTTTTAATGCCATTGAACACAATTTTTGATCAGAAACAGCAAAAGGTAAGACATATTTTCCGATTTTGTTCCGTAAAGCTACGTTGTGTGATGTCTGGGGTTGCTTCCCCTGCCGCGAGTTTTGATCGCTCAGTGATGATACTTATATTTCTGGAATCTGTGGAATCTCATAAAATATCAGCTTGCTAGCTAATATTTGTTTGTGCAGATCCGATAAGTATAAGTATTTCTACCTTGAGTTCTATGCTAAGTGCGTTGGCATTTATTCGCTCAGTGCTCATTTAGACGCTTCTTGTGAGACTTGTGTTTTGTTTCGGTAAAAATGGTTCGTATCGTCAGTTAGCTGAGTTTCGTCCCGTTTAGCGGGTATGACACATTCATATGTTTTTAAATGTTAAGAAGCCCTGGGACACAGTTTCGTGAAAAAAAAAAACCTGCATCCCCCGCCCGTTAAGTAGCAGTTATGCATTTTGACACCAGTGTATCCTCGTACAGTCTATCACTCTAAAGCAGGCAAAACATTTGTGCAGTACTCCTGTCTGACAGCAGGAGGGAGTAGCAATATGCCAGGGAGCGGCTAGCCTGGCGTAAAGCAGAAGAAGAGTTCGACCAATCATAGGGCCGGATTCCTTCCCTTTGGTTGCAGTCAAATAGTCCAAAAATCAGCTCCTATCATTTATTCCTATCCACTATTCTTTGACCTCTGTGTGAAACGTCATGGGGTTAACCAGTTAAGTTGCAACATCTTGCAAGAAACAGCGTCTGAGTGCTTCTTAACATTTAATAAACTATGAATGTGTCATACTCACTTAACGGGAAGAAACTCAGCTTTCAGAAAATATTAACCATTTTTAGGTAAATGAAACAAAAGGGTAATAACAAAAGCAGAATACACTGTAGCTCAGAGAGTGAGCTGAATGGCACAGTCTGACCCCTCATGAGCTGACAAAGGTCCAGTTTCTGCCAGAGTGCACTCTGGTTCTCTTAGTGACTATTTACGAAAGCACTTTTTGTGGGCTAGATAAAACCCAAACTAAGTGGCAGTACTAACCAACATTACATGGAGATGAGTAGCTACAGGATCTCACCATTCAGGATCTGAATGAATACAAAAGTGACCATGCAAATCTGGATATCAAGCAGCAATGTGCTGAGATCAAACAGGATCCCAGTGACTGTGCAGTCCTGGGGTCTGCCTCCTCCACCACGCCGCTGTCCTCTGCTGTCACTGCAGCCGGCCCCTCCTCAGTGGCTGCTCTGTCTGCGGCGGTGCTGGAAATAGCCACGCTGAGCTCATTAGCAGATTAGGTGTTGCAATGAATCTGTGTGGTTAGAGTTCCACGGCCTGATGTTGTTCCTCCAGGATGGCAATTACATCTGATTGACGTGTTGGCACATGGGGTCAGGGGCGTGGGGCCCGCAGCCCGGGCCTGTGGAGGGCCGCCACATGAAGGGCAAAATCCTCTTAATATCTGAACAACACATCGATGTCACTGGCATCTAGTGAGGGATCTACAGTTGTGTGGGACATTCAGTTACATTGGGCCTAGCACTAGAATGTTGCACATGAACATGTGTTATATTGCAAAATCACTTTTGTATTAATTTTGATTGGATTAACCTGTGATTACTGATATTTGTTCCTGAGCAATGCTAACATAAATATTTAGTACGTCAAGTTATGGTCACAGTGAGTAAAGCTCACACAGGCACAGAGGCACTACCTCCGTGAGTCTGAGGCCCTGTCTCAGGTCGACTATTTTCATTTCCTCGCTCCTCGGTCTCTGTCTCACCGGAAGTTGATTTGTCTGCGCCATCTTGAGTACCGTCCCATGGCTCTTATTTCTGCCGGAGGAGCGAGGAGCGAGGAGCGATAATGGAGGAGCGATAATCGAGGAACCACCAGACCATCCTCCGATGAAATCCTCAGACACTCGCCCCGCCCCCTTACTTTGTATCGCTCACTGATTGGACGATGCAGTGCATGCACTGATCTGATGCTTCTTGACATGAGAGCAGTTTCCCAGCGGAGTGAAGAAAATACATGAACCTCACGGGACTCACTCCTCAGTCTATACCGTGTTTTGTTTCAATTCATGCATCATTTAGTTACAAATATGTGATATTTCTGAACAACAAAGTGGTCAAAAATCATTTAATTCATTTTTTGGAAACATTTTCATGATCGCTTTTTTATTTTTATATTTTCATTTATTGTCATTTCCATTCAGTCAGTCATTAAGTGCTATTAAAATGTTAATGTGCTACATATCCACACAAAGTGTGCAATCCAATGAATGTTAATCTAACTGGGTTTTGATAGATAACATATCTCTTTTTCTTCTCTCAATTATTTTATTTCTATTGTGCACTCTAATCAATATTAATCTAACTATTGTTCATTTATACTTTTTAAGAATGGCGTTTATCTTTTTTGAGAATGAGTTCTTATTTGATTTTATTTATTGGGGTCTACAACAGATGATACAAATGTTTGTGTCAGTAAATGTGTGGCGGGGGTGTTTGTGGAAATAACAGGGACAGAGCATGGATGTATAATGAGAACTGGATACTAAGCCCCCAGGAAGTGCGCCGGACTCAGATGGAAATATTCGTGCTGGCCAAACGGCGGTACTACACTTCCGTTTGGTTGCCAGGCCCGGAAACACTTTTTCCCATTGACTTACATGGGGAAAGAGTGGTCTGTAAATCGTTGGATAATTTTGTATCTAAATAAACTACCCAGTATGAACACTTGTATAGCCCTTATTAAAAACATTCGTTCCTCAAGTTGTACTAATGTGCTAATAACGTTATTCTGAGAGTTATTTCCCTCTGCATTATGAACGCGCATCTAACCCACGGGACCGCGCCGCCCGGCACGTTCATGTTACGTGTCCCGACCAATCAGAGGGTGGGGGCTGGAGCTATTGGAGCTACAACGAGCCATTAAAGGCAGAGAGTGAAATTCAGTGAATACACGTAGTTTACAGAGATGCTGTTTGAGAAACCAATGTGAGATGCGTTTATCTTTACCCATGGATGCACAATAAGAACGGACCCATATCGTCTTACTGCCATCCCACGGAGCTGTAATAATGGATATATTGCACATGTTTGCTATAATTCATTATCATACTACATGGGCTGTATGATTAAATCTTGTACCGTAAATGTTGTATTAAATACAGTTAATATTACTTATTATTATATATATATATATATATATATATATAATAATAATAATAATAATAATCATATATATTATATAATAATATATTATTATATAATATATATATAATAATATATTATATATATATATATATATATATATAATAATAATAAGTAATATAACTGTATTTAATACAACATTTATTTATATATATATATATATATATACACAGTGCAATCATTCTTTCCTGCTAAATGAAGCTCTGTTGCTTGGATATCACTAGATCCTGTTACAGCGTAATATAAGTACATAACGATTGATGTCACATTAGCATAATTACTAGCTAGCCGCTAGCTGCTAACTGCTGCCTCGTTAATATCAAATCCATCATAATAACAACTATTACCATGCTGTCATGAACGTGCGGTGCTGTTACGTGTACGCAAATTGACGTGCTTGATGTGAACGAGCATTTTGGTTAAAGTTGCGCATGCGCTATTAGTGCACATACGGGTACTTCTCAGGCATGCTGGGTAATCTGTGACGTTTCACTCTCTCAAAAGTTGGGCCATTTTATCATCATGCCCCGCCTCGCACGCTGTATCCAGTTCTTATTATACATCCATGCTGGATACAGCGTGGGAGGCGGGGCCTAATTCATTCCTATGAGAGTTGCTCATTAGCGCATGATGATAAAATGGCCCAAATTTTAGAGAGCGAAACGTCACAGATTACCCGGCATGCCTGAGAAGTACCCGTATGTGCGCTCATAGCGCATGCGCAACTTTAACCAAAATGCTCGTTCACATCAAGCACGTCAATTTGCGTACACGTAACAGCACCGTGCGTTCATGACAGCATGGTAATGATTTGTTATTATGATGGATTTGATATTAACGAGGCGGCAGTTAGCAGCTAGCGGCTAGCTAGTAATTATGCTAATGTACACATCAATCGTTATGTACTTAACAGGATCTATTGATATCCAACAGAGCTTCATTTAGCATGAAATAATTATTGCACTGTATATATGTGTATATATATATATATATATATATATATATATATATATATATATATATATTAGGGCTGTCAAGTTAACGCGTTAATATTGCGTTAACGCAAAAAAAATTAACGCCACTAATTATTTTAACGCGATTAACGCATGTGTATTTTTTGTCCTCGGCCGCCCCGTAGTTTCAGAGCGCATCGAGTTTAAAATACCATCTACAAGCTGATGCTGACAGCCTGCTGCCTGCTTGCGGCAGACCACACTTCCAAGCTCACCGGCAGGCACCGACTGGCCATCGGGAGGACTGGGAGGGTGTGTGTATGTGTGGCACGAGCGAGCGAGAGAGACCTTACGTGTATTGTATGCTGCGGCTGCAAGGCATTGTGGGGCAGCATTTTCTCCTCTCCTTTCGGTGAGGGAGGTCCAGTGGTTCCTAAGCTAAAGGAGGTTATAAAGGAAGTTTGAAACCTCCTTTCCTTTCATTTAGAGAATTGGAACGGCACTTATCATGGCTGCCACTGACGTACTTCCGGGTCATTTCACTTGGTTAGGAAGGTTCCTAAGCTAAATGGACTGTTGGAACGCAACCTTGGTCTCCGTGTGCACAGACAGGGCTGCTGTTAACGTCGGTCTGTACAACGGAATTGTGCCAAAACTACGCCAACCGGCTGCGGAGGGAGACTCCTCCCCTTCACTGGAGAACTGCGCTAAAACAGCTGATCACAACGTTCACACTCTGTGGTCACGAAGTACTCCACTAGCCCCCCCCCCCCCGGTCGACTTTCCTGAAGTACTTCCCCGTTGATAGAAATCAACACGTAATGAATTAAGACCCCACGGTTTGATGATTGATAGGTGTGTGGGCTGTCTTTCATTTTGACACACAGAACAATGTTATAATAAACATAGATACTGTATGTTAAATGGATATATCCGCCTTCTTTCATTTATCTTCCCATTCCCACAACAATATACATAAAGAAATGGCATATTTTGGACATAGTTCGAATGGTGATTAATCATGATTAATACATTTTTAAGCTGTGATTAATCTGATTAAAAATTTTAATCGTTTGACAGCCCTAATATATATATATATATATATATATATATATATATATATATATATATATATATATATATATATATATATATATATATATATATATATATATATATATACACACAGTGCAATAAGCTTCTTAGTGCAATAATAAGCTACAGGGACGTTAATCTAACGTCGGTAATATAAACTTTATTTAATACAACATTTACGGTACAAGATTTACATCATACAGCCCATGTAGTATAATATTTTACAAATGATGAATTACAGCAAACATGTGCAATATATCCATTATTACAGCTCCGTGGGATGGCAGTAAGGCGATATGGTCCGTTGTTATTGTGCATCCATGGGTAAAGATAAACGCATGGAGTGCTGAACACGTAACTTGAACGTGCCGGGCAGCGCGGTCCTGTGGGTTAGATGTGCGTTCATAATGCAGAGGGAAATAACTCTCAGAATAACGTTATTAGCACATTTTTACAACTTGAGGAACGAATGTTTTTAATAAGGGCTATACAAGTGTTCATACTGGGTAGTTTATTTAGTTTAAAAAAAATTATCCAACGAGTTACAGACCACTCTTTCCCAATGTAAGTCAATGGGAAAAAGTGTTTCCGGGCCCAGCAACCTAAAGGAAGTGTAGTACTGCCGTTTGGCCACAACGAATATTCTCATCAGACTCCGGCGCACTTCCTGGGGGCTTGGGACAGAGCTGGGTTGCGTTCCAATAGTCCATTTAGCTTAGGAACCTTCCTAACGGAGTGAAATGACCCGGAATTACGTCACTGGCAGCCATGATAAGTGCCGTTCCAATTCTCTAAATGAAAGGAAAGGAGGTTTCAAACTTCCTTTATAACCTCCTTTAGCTTAGGAACCACTGGACCTCCCTTACCGAAAGGAGAGGAGAAAATGCTGCCCCACAATGCATTGCAGCCGCAGCATTTGCCGTCACTCAACAGTCGGCCGTTCACGGAAACAACCGATTATGACGGAGAAATTATATCATGAAAGTTACGGTGCTTATTAAGCATCTTAAAACATATGTGGTAAGTTGCCAAAGTGCTTTGTTTTGAACGTTCATCAGTATTATAATCAAAAAGAGAAATATGAACGTTAGTTTTTACTGAAATTATCAAATAAAGTCAACATCTCACAGTCTTTACTGAGCTGTGTGGTGTTTGTTCAACTTTTAAAAGATGTTTGAATGGTGATATACACAGTGATAGATGTTAAGGACTAACGTTTATAATAAATACATTTGTATTGATTTTAAGATATTTTCATAGTTCATACAATCATACGTATTGGGATCATTTGTATTAATGTGGACCGGAGGGAGAGGGTGACGAGCAGAAGTTTCACTTTCCTTTTTTATTTCAATTCCAACTTTGGTCATGAAGAATATGTTTCTCTGTTGTCCACGTTCATAAAGCATAAAGCAACAGCATCAGAGCACGGTGCAGAGTCTCTAGATGAGTTTACAGTAGTCCCTCGTTCTTATTAAACATCCATGTTGTAGTCCGCTGTATAGAAAACTGTAGTTTCCATAGTTTCCCCACAGCAGCAGACGCACATTCATGACGTCCGCTGGCGCATCATAAACATGTCGGATAGTGAAAGTGCAGTCGATTCTCTAAAGTACCGCAGTCTCTTCTCCTAAATCCTTTTGAATTCTCCTATCCACTATCCCTTAACCCCGTGACGTTTCACTCAGAGGTCAAGGAATAGGAGATAGGGTTAGAATTTAGGAGCTGATTTTTGGATTATCGGAACGCAACCCTGCTGTCAGACGAACAGCTGTGCGGCGTCATCACAAACGGACGTCGCTTCACGTGACGCTCCGGAGGAAAGGACGTCCCATTGCTCTTAAAACTAATTTCCCTGCTTCTCGTGGTTTCCTTGAGTCCCTCCATGCTTCCCTGGTGGGAGGGACTAAACACAGGGAAACGACGCAAGTGAGGGAAGCAAGGATTTAATTTAACCGACCATAGACGGGGCCTGAGTCCCTCACCCTGTTCCAGTCTCGCCTCAAAACCCACCTCTTCAACTCTGTATCCATAAGCCCCCCCCCCTCTCAATAAACTTCCTCCTGACTGCTTTTCTGTTTTGTTTTGTTTCTTTTTTGTCTACCCTCCATCCCAAATGTAAAGCGTCTTTGGGTTCAAGAAAAGCGCTATAGAAATATAATTTATTATTATTATTAGAGAGCAGCTCAGGGATCCTACAGGTGAAACGCAGACCAGGTAAAGGCTACACTTATTAGACCTAGCGGACAGTGTGTAGCCACAATGATCTGCTAGTGTTTCTGTATTTGAAGGTGGTGAAAAGATTTATGAAAGTAGTGGCAGATACAGTGGAGGAAATAAGTATTTGATCCCTTGCAGTTTTGTCAGTTTGCCCACTTACAAATAAATGAACAGTCTATAATTGTAATGGTAGGTTTACTAATGAGAGAATATCAAAAATAAAATCAAGACATTTACATTATATAAAAGATTAAAATGTATTAGCATTTAACTGTGGGAAATAAGTATTTGACCCCCTTGCAGAACATGTGGAGAAACCCTTGTTGGACACAAAGAGGTCAGACGCTTCTTGTAGTTGGTCTCCAGGTCTGTGCACATCTCAGGAAGGATGTTGGTCCACTCCTCTCTGAAGATCCTCTCCAAATCCTTCAGCTTTTGAGGCTGATGCTTGGATTCTGGAAGCTTCACCTTCCTCCACAGATGTTCTCACTGTACATTTCTCTGAGTAAAATTGACTCAAATTGAAGAAAATGTTACTCTAAAAATATTACATTTGGTCCCAACCTATATAGAGTAAAATGTACTCTTTGTTCAGAGTTGTATTTTTAGAGTTCATTTTACTCTATTATCTGCTTAGATTTGACTCTGCTTAATGGTTATTTACTTATGTAGTGTATATTAAAAACAACTCTACTGCCATTTTACTCATAATAGAAGGTAATTTTACGACCCAATCGAACGTCATTTCACTCCAACTAGAAGGTCATTTTACTCCCAATCGAATGTCATTTTACTCCAAATAGAAGGTAATTTTACTCAGAATAGAATAAATGAACCATAATGATCTTTATAATAAAAAAGGTCAATAAACCAAAGTGCTTAAGTAACACGAGTGGGCGTGTGTGAAGCTGACCATTGAGCGGCCCGACCAAGCAAGGAGGCAGAGGCAGAGAGTTAAAATACAACCCGGTGTGGGCATTTATTCATCGCTGTGGTTCATGACACACAGCCTCAATATTACTGTCTCACGTGAACACAGTCACCAGCAACAAGGACCTCACACACACTAACAGGAAAACAGAACCTAAATACACACAGGACTAATCAAACCAACAAGACACAGGTGAGGAGGGAGGAGACACACAGGGCACCAGGTGAACACAATCACCAGCAACAGACAAGACGGGAGGGGGAACACTTTTCAAACTACAACAGGAAACAGAGACAGACAAGCACTGCTGAATAAAGTATGATTTTATCTTTTACGAAATGTGTTTTTTCATATGGAATGCAGTTGGAGGTCAACCAATCACAGAGCTTGAGGACTGATCACGGGGTTTGTCAAGCTAAGCACATGGTGTAGTCCCAAACGATAGCTGAGGATTCTGGGTAGTGTAGTATCTTCTGCCATCCAAAAACTCAGAAAAAATATTCGTTTCTCCGAATCGAAGGGGAAAAATACAAAAGCATTGTACACATTTTAAACCAATCAATGTTGTGTAATCAACAAGGATAATCTGGTGTTTTTGAGTTGATGAGTAGTTCAGATATCACTGTAAAATCAATCGACAGTAAGGAGAATACTTACTTCCGGGTGTAAAATTATCCGTTATCCAATGGGAATGGACGCTCGTAATACAATAAAGGGGACATGATCATTATCTTTTAAATAACGTTAACTAAAGGGAACAATCTATTTGTCACAGCTGAAGCTCTGGCCTTCCTTAAAAACTAACTAATTTAATAAAAATCACAGTTGTATTACACACACTGTTTTTTGAAAACAAAAATTCGTAACTAATATAATTTTTACATTCTGACGAAAAATAAAAATTATTATGAATACAAATAAAATAAAATAAGTCTCCTGTGAGTTACTACAAGCTATATAGTAGATTTTAAAAACGTTTTATAGAATAAAAGCTCACTGCGGGACGTTGTAGAAATGCGTGTGTGCACCACGACAAAAGAGCCTCATTCACTTTACATTGGGGTTTTTTGAGTGGTGCCGACACGTAAATGTAGCAGAATGCGTGACTCTACCACGCAATGCGGTGTTAAGGAGTCATGGTGGAGTCACGCATTCTGGTGAGATCAGGTTGCATAAATGGCATAGATTCACATGCTTCCTGTGCAAGGTTTTAGCGTGGAACAAAGTAATATACTTCGCCAATAATGAGGCTATATAATATAAGAGATCGAGATCTACGGCTCCAGAGATCACCTCCGTTACAGCGTGGTCATGGTTTGACTCCAATAGAATTGACTCTGCATTTTTTATCGCACTCTAGAAGCTATGAGTAATAAATACACTCCAAAATGATTAAATATCAATATTTCAGAGCAAAATAGTAATTACTCTGGAAAAAATACTCACCAATATTTCCTGTGTATGGGATTAAGTTCCGGAGACTGGCTAGGCCCCTCCCTCACCTAAATGTGCTTCTTCTTTAGCCACTCCTGTGTTGCCTTGGTCTTATGTTCAGGGTCATTGTCCTGCTGGAAGACCCCTCCGTGACCCATTTTCAGAGTCCTGGCTGAGGAAAGGAGGCTGTCGGCCAAGATTTTAAGGTACATGGCCCCGTCCACCCTCTCCTCGATGCAGGGAAGTCATCTTGTCCCCTTAGCGGAGAAACACCCCCAAAGCAGAATGTTTCCACCTCCATGCCTGACGGTGGGGATGGTGTTCTGGGGTTATAGTCAGCATCTCTCTTCCTCCAAACATAGCGTGTCGAGTTGATGCCAAAGATCTACATTTTGGTCTCATCTGACCACATCATCTTCTTTTGAGTAAATCAGATGTTCGTTGTCAAACTTCAGACGGGCTTCTCATCTTCTTCTTGATCAGGGGGCCTTCAGGCGCTGCAGGATTTGATCCATTATGATGTAGTGTGTTACCAATACTTTTCTTGGTGCATGTGCTCCCAGCTGCCTTGAGATCATTCACAAGTTCCTCCTGTGTAATAATAATAATATATGTTATTTCTATAGCGCTTTTCTTGAACCCAAAGACGCTGCTGTGTAGTTCTGATCCCTCACCTTTCTCCTGATCATCAAAACCCCACGGGGTGAGATCTTGTGTGGAGCCCAGCCCGATTGCAAACCACGCCCCGTAAAACTCCCAAAAAGTTTTGTGAAGCCGCCATTTTACTTTTGTTGCCGTCAGTTATGGGGAGAGTAGGGGCTCAGAATACTGAAATCTGTATTGTTTCATCGTTTTTTCCTTTTAATTTTGTATTATTTTCTAAACCACACACTGTTATTTACTCAACAATAACACATAGTTATCCTTGTGTTTATTTATTTGTTTGATTAATAAACACAAGTTGGAGTCTGTCAGGACCGAGGGTCGGAGCAGCTCATAGTAGTTGCTTTAGAGAATTTTACACCCGGAAATAAGTATTCTCTCCGCTTCGCTTGACAACCCACGTGATAGTCCTCAAGCTCTGTGATTGGATGTTTGAGTGTGCGCCGAGGGTTACGCCGAGCGTCGAACAGCACTTTGAAATAGGATGGAACCACGGCAGACTGTCCACCCCGTCTCCCCTCCTCCCCCACCCCGTCCCCAGAACTACACATGCTGGCTATTATGTTTCGCAACATGTTCTCTATCTATGGCACGTCTCTACTGGGAATTGTAGTTTTAAAAGACGTTTTCATATTTCCCATAATAAGAAGTTGCCAGTATTAAACTGTGTACATCCCTGGAGGTTTAGGGGATAGGAAACACTCAAATTTAAAACATATAGGCTAATTAATAAATGGGTGAAAATGGCTTGTGCCCATAATGGGCAGCATTAATCCACATTAACCCACATGACAGCTAAGGTCAGAAGAGCTTTATTTAACAGCTGGTCTTATGTCTGTGACCCCTCCTGTTGTTCATTGATAAGCCTGAAACATGCACTTGGCAAGGTTCAGAGGCAAATTTTGCAAATATGGCAGTAGCCATCGATCATCTTAAGATAAGATATACTTTATTCATCCCAAGTTGGAAACATTTGCGTTACATCAGCATGTGTAACAGTTGTAAATATGCAGTGGTGTTTATTTGTAAATCATTTAGTATAATCACACAAATTCTGTGTTTTATATTTAATAATTCTGTGTTCTTTATTTATTGATTGTTCAATACCTGACAAGGCCGGAGATGAAATACTTGGGTCGCAGGTTCATCAACAGTGCATTACAAGACATCTATCAATATGTGTGTACCTCCACCATTAAACTGTCCTATTCTGCACATTTCTTATACTATCTACATACATCTTATAAGAGTATAATACATATGTATAATATCAGTTAAAATAAGTGCTTAAACATACAGTAGTTAACATTGCAGGAAAGCAATATCTTAGTACTTTGTCAGGCTTAATATTTATACCCCCAAAGCTTTTTTCTTATTCAAAATAAGACCTTAACCTAAAGTATTCTTTAATGTTTAATGTCTGTCTGTGTCCCTATTAATATCTAATAATAAAAATAATACATTTCAATAACGTGCTTTAACCACCAGGTGTCCCTTTCTATCAGCTTTGCACCGTTATGGTGTAAATATACCAATATACCGATTGGATCAAATATAAAAGCCAGCCGAATTAGTATTGATACTGCAAGGAGACTTATATTGTGAAGATAAATTGAAGATTTTGTTTTATTGATATATTTATGATCCACGTCACATATTCAGTTTCGGCGGCAGTTCTTCCTGTTTGTCTAGAAGTCTTCTGATCAGGGCTCTATAAATAGCGAACTACGGCAGATATGTAATATTTAATGCAGCCGAACCGTGTATTACAATGCCGTTATGTGATGACTTTCAAAGAGAAAAGCAAGCACACTCGGAATAAAGAATTATTTTATTTTTAAAAAATGTTTTCGGATTTCACATCAACAGGAAGTCCGGTTAACTAAAATGTCCGTGCGGAACAATACCCCAACCCATAGATCCGTGGGTGAATAATGTCAATCACCACATTACACACATCCCTTTACATTTACATTTAAATGTACATTACAGTATTTCGTGAGGCCTTCTAAAATGTTTTTAAATATAATTAGGGTTGTAGTTTTTAGTTGCCTGGCAACGCAATCGCACAACGGCACGCCCATTAATTCCACAACCACACACATGGATTAACATCGATTTAATACATTAATGTAGCCTTTGTTTCTGCTAAAAGAGGTGTCAACCAGCTGGGGCAACAAGAACATCGGCGAAATCGAGTGTGACTATTAAAAAATAAATAATTATTATATTAATATTGACAATAACAACCGACCGTCGGGGAGCGTTCTCATGGCGTCTATTATCAACGCTATGGGAGGTCTATGAAGGTCTATGGGACGCCCTGCCCGTTGAAAACGGACTCTCAAGGGGTACCCTGTCCGTAATAGAGTAACGGGGAGGGGCCCTGACCGACCGTCAACATGTGACGGGTTGGGAGTGAGATAGGGCTGCACGATTTTGGGAAAAAATCTAATTGCGACTTTTCTGACAAATATTGCGATTGCGATTCGAATTGCGATATTTATTTTTAAGCGACCCAACGGAAGTTTATTGTAAAACTCATAACTCCGGCTAGGAAGGTCGTATCAACATACTCCCATCTCTAGCACCCCCGCAGCCCGAGCTACGAGTGAAATAACTAAACTTACATGAAACTTCCGTTGGGTTGCTTTAAAGCAGGGGTGCCCAACCAATCGATCGCGATCGACCGGTCGATCGCGGGGAGATTCCCAGTCGATCACGAGATGCGTCTAAAAATAGAACAACAACATTCTGTTTTATCGTTAATGTCCTGTAACATAATCTTCCCGTGCCAGAATAATGCACTTGAACGCATCAAAGCTTTGTGATTGGCCGGCTAGACCCCATGTGTCGGGGCGTGGCTGGTCGGCAGTGCACTATTTCGCTGACGTTGTCCAACTTGTCCGTGTCAACAGGAGTGACAGTCCGCACACACACAAGACCGCAATTATGGCAGAAGCAAAAAAGCCCAAAATATATAATTTTCACTCCGAGTGGGAGGATGATTATTTTTGTATCTATTCCAATTCAAAGTCCATCTGTCTCATCTGCAATGCGAGCGTGGCTTTATCGAAGAAGGGTAATTTAGGAGCGGCATTTCAAAACAGTGCACAAACGCCACGAGACGGAATTCCCTCCTAATTCTGCCCTACGCTCCAAAAGGGGAGGGGCCTGAAAGGACAGCTAAATGCACAGCAGTCAATTTTCACCAGGCCCAACAACAAGAGCAAGGCTGCTACCATAGCATCTTATCGTGCCAGTCACGTTCTTGAGAAACACATGAAGTCTTTCAAAGACGGTGAAGTTGTGAAAGAAGCATTCATGGAGGCTGCTGACGCGCTTTTTGGGGACAGTAAAAATAACAGAAGCATTTCAACAGGTTTTTGATATAATAAAAACTCAAGTTAGATACCGTTATTAATCAGCTTTAAGTTTTAGTTTGAACTTATTCATTATAATTATTGTACAAAATGGTATAAGAATGCAAACTTAAAAATGGATTATAGTCTATTATCAATTCAGGTTAAGAAACTAGTGTTGCTGGCATTCTATTTTAAAAGGCATTTCTTTTTATAATCTACTAAAATGCAACAAAAAAAGGGTTTGATTCTATTAATGTTGTCTTTTTTATTGCACTGTTGCAGCAGATTCCTGAGTAGCTTCAGATCTGAGTTGTCTTATTAGTAAACCTAATTTATACTTTTGTAGCAACACTATTTTTATATAATGGCAAAGAAAGGGTTCAGAGTCTTTTTTAATTTTTCCCTGTGTCATATGTGGCAGCACTGTTCAATGTTTCTTGAAAACATTACCCACTGTAGTGACGTGTGAATAAACTCCAACTCTGTATCAACAACACTGTTGTGTAGCTTCAGTTAAATACTTGTATGTGTGTAGATTAGAAAGAGGTAAGATAAAGGATCTGCAGTATTTTATGAAGTATTAATCGTACAAAGGTCAGTTTTATACAAGTAGAAGTGTGTATTTACCTGTTAGTAGGCTGTCAGTAACTACGTCTCTCTATTTGGACTGGTAGATCTCGGCAGCATGGCAACTTTAAAAGTAGCTCTCGGTTCAAAAAAGGTTGGGCACCCCTGCTTTAAAGTCAAGCTTCAGTTAAAGATTCACCCTTTTAGATGTAGAACATGTGATGGAGCATTACTAACCTGACTCAGATGGTTTGTTTCACCAAACCATCTAGGAAAGCTCCATTGGAAGCCATTTGGAAAGGGCAGGCACTTTCAAAAGCACTTGGCAGGTGATTGGATCAATCTGTCGATCACCTTCTATCAGTGACGTGCAGTGAGGTTCATGGCAGGTGAGGCACTGACTCTTTCAGAGTCAGATTTACAAATATTATATTTTGACCTTAATCGAAATATTCGGTTATTTTCAAAAGCTTTTTTAGTCTGATGCTTCGATTCATTTTAAACAGACCGTTCAACAAAAGGATACCCAAAATCTAAATATTGGATTGTTCTTTCTTAGAAAGATCCCATTTTCATTACAATTGGGGTCTTACCTTGACTTGAAGATGAAGTCCATGCTATCCTTCTGGACAACAATCTCTATTACTTTTTTGTAAAAGTCCTCCTTATCTTCCTCTAGTTTCAAAAGTCTAGTTTGTTGTTTGCGTCTACCGTCTCTGCGTAGAATAACAGTAGCAACAAGAACCTGTGGGCTCACTTGCGCCCCCTTTAGTGCGGCAGAGGTTATGGCTGCCTCCCCTGGTGCTTTTTTCATTGCCGTTGTATGATGAGACCAGCGAGCTAAAATATCATATATACGTGAAATAAGTTATTTAGAGACTATGGATGGCGAGGATAAATGTAATAAAGGGATCTACAAACATTACATTGGTGACATATAGTGAGATGGTGCAGGCATGCGCTTAGGGCCCGCTTTCCAGCCAGTTTCTGTGGGGTGACGCATTCTGAGGTGAGGCAGATCTCATCTGTGCCTCACCTTACCCCACAGTAACTGGCTTGAGCGCGCTCACAAAATAAGTGCCCGCGTTAAATTAGTGCCCGTGCTCCAGCCAGTTACTGTGGGCTTACGAGAGGCAGAGCTCGTCCCTGCCTCACTTCTCATCGCTACCCATAGTTGTAGCGGAGCTCGGCCAATTTGCTGATTTTGACTATAAAAAGCGATTGGAACAGGGTCGGCGTCATGGGGGGTCATTCGCGGGCCATGCCCCCCCAAATGAGTCACTGTGCCCCCCCAACGCAGGGTGGGCAAGCCTTGCCACTTTGCCGTTTTGTTCTTTTTCTAATCATATAAGTGAAAACGTTTCCACTAAAGGTTTTTTGTGTGAAATACATCAGAAATAAAGAATACAAATATAAAACACAGCCTGAGGTGTGCTCACTGCTGCTCTCTGATTGGTGTGTTGCTTGACCAATGACCCCCGACCTTTTTTTTGTTATCATTACGTGGCTGTGTGTTTAGATGAAAGCCCGGTGGCGATCTGTTAATCTGTTACACTGATTATACAGTAAAGCCATCGAAAATAATATGATATACAGTACAGTACAAGTACATGGGTCTCTGTGTTTCATTCAAGCTCTGTGTGTGTATGGCACGAGCGCATTTTGTGAGTGCGCGAGCGGTAACGTGGAATGTTGTTGTTAGCATCTGGTTAGCTAGCTATGCTAACGGATATAAAGGGCTGTTTCTACACCAAGGTGGAGGAGAGTCCTCTCCGGTCAGACTGAGAGGATCTTATAACGTCAGCTCAGTGAGGTAAGGACTCTCTCAGTGTTTAGATAGTTCACTTTAGTGTAAGTTATCTTATCTCAGTGGGTCTCAAACGGTTTGGTCACCATTTATGTAAGTATTTTCGAGGAATACCTTAAGTTTATATGATCATTATAGTTATTAAAGAGAGAATAAATGAAAAACGGGTATGAAATACTATAGGACAGTAACACAAGAATACAGTTTAAAGGGGAGTGATTAGTAAAATATCCATAAAGAAAAAGTAAATCTGTGTACAGTTCTGTTTCCTATGGATGCTGAGAGATGTAGACTATCCATAGATCTCTTCACTTTGCTCTCAAAGTGCACCAGATTGATGCTTTTAACTTCAATATTTTAAAAATAATCTTCCTGGGGGAGCATGCCCCCAGACCCTCCTAGATGAGGTTAGGTCCACCCCCACCTACAACATGTTCACATGGACAGGATACTAAATACATTTGCACACTTTTTATATGTTGGCCTATGTCCATATCAAATCAAATCAAGTTTTATTTATATTCCACATTTTTCAACGATTTTTGGTCGAGCCAAAGTGCTGTACATATAATAATAAATAACCTACAGTAAAGACACTTTACAGCAAATACAACGGCACAGTTTATGCAGAATATCAGTATGAGAAAACGACACCCTCTGTCCTTATATGTTTCTGTTTTGGTGGTCGTGCTACAACCGTGCATGTATGCAGAAGTCATAGGTGCGCTATACAATAGCACTACACCCTGCAATGTGTGTGAAAGACAACAGACTTTACAGCATGTTTTTTTAAATTGAAGTTGCGTTGGTGTTTGTGTGTTGGTTGTTGACGGCAGTGTGTGCCCCCCCTTGGTAAATGATTGCCCCCCCATTCGATTTGTTCTAGAGCCGACCCTGGATTGGAATCATACAGAAATCACACTTACAACACAGATCAGTGGAGACATTTTATTATTATTACTATTTAGATTTTCTTTAGTTGTTTTTCCGTTACATTGGAGTATGACTGCACGTCGCTGCCTTCTATCATGGGCCACTTCTGATTGATTAATAATGGCTGGTACATGTGGAGCACAGCACTTCTGATTGGTGTGGATGACTGACACACAAGAAGAAAAAAAAAAATGTAAAAAAAATAATATATATTTTTTTTTAAATAGCAGGCTTTGCGATTTGATAATCGCATCATCTCGAATCGCGATTTCGATTTAAAATCGATTAATCGTTCAGCCCTAGTTAGAACGTGTTGGTTTTTCAGGTCTCAGGCTCGAAAATGAAATTCCCAGAACAAATGACCATATCTTCCCTTCTAAAAGGGAACAATTAATAATCTTTTTCTCAAAGTAATGATAAACCTGTGAGTTGAATGTAGAAAAGTCAGAATCAATATAGATGTTTTTTATTGTAAAGAAAATTCAGATTGAACATAGTAAAAAAACTGTAAATTATAGTGTCCGTCCAAAAAAAACTTATAGTGAAAACTACCCTTGGATAGTATGATGTATGGTAGACTAAAAGCTTTAGGAATCCAAAGTACAACATATAATAAGTACCCTGTATCAAGATTGATGCAAAACAAGTGACATTTGACCTTTTTAGAGAGGTTTAGCAAAAAAAACTCCACCTCTGGGGTGATTTGGGTGGAAATGGGCGTTTTTGCCGTTTCTCTGGAACCCATTGGTCGATTTTGGTGATTGACCTCTCTTTTTAACCGTTAGAGCCAATATAATTGAAGGGAAAATTTCCACAACACCACACGTTAACAAAAAAAAGTGACACGCTCTGACATCTGAAAATGGAAAAGTAGGTTTATTGCTTATGGATGATCAGAAATCATTTCAAAGTGACACAGACACATTGGATTAACCTATGGATTAACTTCAGCAGCGTTTTTATCGTTTTAATGCCATTGAAGACCACTTTTGATGAGACAACAACGAAGGTAAGAGATATTGTCGTTGTTGCTATACCTAGCGCCATGTGTTGTGGTGTCTGTTTTTGTTCTTATCATAGAGTGATGATGTAGGGTCCCTCAGGGCTCTGTTATTGGTCCCCTCCTCTTCTCCCTGTACACAAACTCGCTCGGATCAGTCATTAGCCCGCATGGTTTTTCTTACCACTGCTACGCTGACGACACCCAATTAATTCTGTCCTTTCCACGCTCAGAGACCCAGGTCGTCGCACGCATCTCTGCTTGTCTAGCTGACATCTCTCAGTGGATGTCTGCTGACCACCTCAAGCTCAACCTTGACAAGACTGAGCTGCTCTTCCTCCCGGGAAAAGATTGTCCAACTCTTGACCTGACAATCAACATCGGCACCACAGTTGTTTCCCCGACTCAGACTGCAAGGAATCTGGGTGTGACCCTAGATAACAGCCTGTCCTTCACTGCAAACATCGCTGCTACAACCCGTTGCTGCAGATACACGCTTTACAACATCAGGAAGATACGTCCCCAGCTGACTCAGAAAGCGACTCAGGTTCTGGTCCAGGCTCTCGTCATCTCACGCCTAGACTACTGCAACTCCCTCCTGGCTGGTCTACCTGCATGTGCCATCCGACCTCTGCAGCTCATCCAGAATGCAGCGGCTCGTCTGGTCTTCAACCTTCCTAAATTCTCCCACACCACTCCGCTCCTCCGCTCCCTTCACTGGCTTCCGGTAACTGCTAGAATCCACTTCAAGACACTGGTACTTGCTTACCATGCTGCGAATGGATCTGGCCCTTCCTACATCCAGGACATGGTTAAACCGTACACCCCAGCGCGTGCACTACGCTCTGCATCAGCCAAACGACTCGTTGCGCCCTCGCTGCGAGGGGGACCCAAGTTCCCATCGGCGAAAACACGTGGGTTTGCTGTCCTGGCTCCAAGATGGTGGAATGAGCTCCCCATTGACATCAGGACGGCAGATAGCTTGCACATCTTCTGGCGCAAACTGAAAACTCATCTCTTTCGACTCCACTTCGAGCGTTAGAACTATTAACGAAGCACTTTTATACTAATAAAGGACTGGCTTACCTAAAGCCAGTTGAGTAGCACTTGAAATGTTTGGCTCTATGAAACCTGATGTACTTATATGATTCTGTTTTCTTCAAGGTTGTGTCTTCCTGGTCGAATGTACTTATTGTAAGTCGCTTTGGATAAAAGCGTCAGCTAAATGCAATGTAATGTAATGTAATGTAATGTAGGTACCTATCGATTCTGTGTCTTCTCACGATCTAATCGATGGGTTGGATTAGTTCAGTTACGATAAGTAATAAGGGTGTTATGAGTGAGTTTCTGTGCACGCGGCGTTAGAATTTTTTCGCTCGTGGCTACTTCAGAGACTGAGCGTTAGCTTTGTGTTTTTTTTTTCAAAAAACAATACAAATGCTCAGTTAGCTGAGTTTCTTCCCGTTACATGGATATCAAACATTCATAGTTTATTAAATATTAAGAAGCCCTCAGACGCTGTTTCCTGCAGATTATGCGTTTTTCCGCCCGGGGGCGGGTCGATGGGGTTCAAGAGGTTAATTAATAAAAATAAACCTACCATTTAAAATATAGACTGTTCATTTATTATTATTTATTATTAGTGGGTGCACTTAGAAAATCGGCAAGGGATCAAATACTTATTTCCTCCACTGTATATAAATGGTGTATGATTGTAACACACTAGTGAAGATAGGATATATCAATGTTGCATTTTATCATAGTTTTACTGGTAAATTGAAGAGTGTGTAATGCAATGCAATGCGTCACCTGCTAGCTTAAATGGACTAATGCAGGTAGTGTTACACCTGTAGCTAGTATGTATGTGTTCTGGATATCTGCAGTCAGTGTGTATTGTGCGTTAATTGCAAGCTGACTTTTTGATCTTTTATGTTTAATGCAAGTTTAAGCATGCAAACAAATGTTTATGCAGATGCATCACTTACTAAACCCAGCCGACAGTATGCAGCCACGTTGCAGTAATGTGCTTGTTTCTGTATTTTCAGAACGAACAAAGTAAAATGAATTTATTTTAACCTTATGCTTATCACAATAAATTAGTGCTGACACACTGATGCTGAGCTGAATATGCTGCCTAAATTACATGAAGTGCAAAATATGAATGTACTCACATGCGGTTGTTGACGTTGAAGCTTGTTGTCAAATTCAGATTCTGTGGCTCAGAGTTGTCTGTAGAGTTGAGATATAGGCCACCATGTGATCATTTATAACCATGACTTTATTTCCTAGCCTACCTGGACACGGTGGCACCAGCAGGAAGGATAACATGTCTTGGTTTCAGTCAGTTACACTCTTTTGATCATAGATGCTCTCTCAGGCTTTCCCATCCTCGCTGCGAATCAAATAACTGTGTCCTTTTAAATGGATTTAGTTTGTGTTTCCAAATGACACCCCCACCTCCTCCATTTGAAAGATAATCATGGTGAGCTGCCAGTGACTGCTGACCCTTTGTCTTTTAAATTATACAGTTTGATCTGTGGTTGTTTTAAACTGCACATTTCAAAGTAAATATTAAGCTTAATTCCACATCATCACTGGGGTGTCAGCAGTGGCAAAGAATATCTGATTCATTACAGAATGTGGCAAACTGCCAACTGGCCTCTGATCATATGTTGTTTAACTATGTATCAAATGTGGAAATTTGAGCATTTTTTCAAACACGTAGACATTCATGAACTTTGTATGATGTGCCTGGTTTAAGTTTGGGAAATGGGCAAAGCACGGTGGGGGTTAGCCTTTTTATGTATATGAAAGATTACAAGTAAAGAGAATTATATTCATCTTGTGTGGCTTGATTCAACCATGGCAGACCTTAAGTAAAATCTCAATATGATACTGGGGGTCCCTATCATCTACAGCAACACTTATAACTCAAGAAAAAGTTTTAGATGATCTTATGAATACCATCTACAAGATGCAGCATCCTCTGAGATCCATGTTTTATCCATCCACTTATCTGCAGTCGGGTCGCAGAGGATGCAGTTTGAGCAGAGGGCCCAAAATGTCCTGTACCCCAGGCACATCAACCAGCTCTGACTGGGGGATTCCATTACACTCAGGTCCTGGGTGCTAGTGGATCGCCGGAGCTGTTAGATTAACATTAACATGCTTATTGTAGTTCTGAGTGCAATGCCTGTAGCACCATCCTCTTGATGGAGCATATGTGTGGGCTGGACCAGGAAAGGAGTGAGCAGAGGGTCGAGTTGTCGATTCCTGTTCTGTTTTTCGCTACCATGAAAACCAAACAATGGTGTAGCTGTAATAAAGTCAGAGTGGAAACAGTCGTGTGTAAATCTAATTTTGTCAGAAATCGGGAGAAATGCGGGAGAAATATGATCATGGGAGGAAACCGGGAGAGGGCTATCCCGCGAAAATCGGGAGGGTTGGCAAGTATGGTCCTGCCTGCTTCACTCAACCCTAACAGAATGAACCAACCAGAAGTGGACCCAGCAGATGATTCATTTGAGGTGGAATTAAGTAATTTTACCTTTTTTTTACCACTATTGCGGTAAGCATGTTGTAACTTCCGGTTGTTGTCATCTCCGGGTATCCCGTGTGTCCGTTCTGTTGCTGATAGCTTATTATCTTAACTTAATCGATCGTTTTAAAACTCTTGATCACGGCAACTGCCTGACGTTGTAATCACACGTTACTATAACTTAAGCTCTCACAACTCTCCTTCTCTTAGCGACTGTAACTCCACAGTTGCCTACACTCTTTTCGGGTTTGCTAACGGTAGCTACTTTAGCTTGATAGCTAGCCATGGCTCTTTCCCCACCCTCGGGTGCTATTTCCTGCTCTAACTGTCTCATGTTTGGTTACTTCCCTACCTCCTTTACTGGTACCGATACATGTGTTAAATGTAGTATAGTTGTTAGGTTGGAGGCGGGAATCATAGCCATAGAAGCCCGGCTCCGCATCTTAGAAAGAAACTCAGCTACAGTAAAGCCCATGTTAGCCGGTGCGGACCGGCAAAAGGTAGCTCCTATTAGCCGTCCCCCGGCAACTCCCGAGCAGCAGGGAGACTGGGTGACTGTTCAGAAGGGGCATAACGCGAAACCCGCAGGTCCCCACCAACCCGTTCACGTATCTAACAGATATTCCCCACTCAGCGAGACACCCGCTGAGAAGCCAACTCTGGTTATTGGTAGCTCTATTATGAGACACGTGAAATTAGAGACCGAAGCCTCCACAGTCACATGCATTCCGGGGGCCAGAGCGGGCGACGTTGAGGCGCATCTTAAACTGCTGGCTAAAAATAAACGTAAATACAGTAGGATTGTTATTCACGTCGGTGGTAATGATGTTCGTATACGCCGATCAGAATGCACCAAACTTAATGTGGAGTCGGTGTGTAGTTATGCTAAGACAATGTCGGACACCGTAATCTTCTCTGGTCCCCTCCCCAATCTGATCAATGATGACATGTATAGCCGCATGTCATCATTTCAGCGCTGGTTGTCTTGGTGGTGCCCAGCAAACAATGTGGGCTTCGTAAATAATTGGACAGCCTTCTGGGGAAAACCTGGTCTGATTAAGAGAGACGGCATTCATCCTACTTTGGAAGGTGCCGATCTCATTTCGGCAAATATTTCAGGGCTTTGTGGACTTAATCCATGACAAACTGGAGTTGAGACCAGGAGGCGGAGTCGCAGTCTTACACGCTTCTCTGCGCTCTCTCCTAGGCAGTCATCCATAGGAATCCCGAACCCAATAAAATACCCAATATTAGCGGTGTGTGTGTCTGCCCAAGGACAAGTTAAGGTAAAACCTAATAGAGGTGTCATACATAATAACCTAATCAAAGTAAATGTAACAACTACTACAGTGCAACAAAACAGGAATATTAAATGTGGTCTCTTAAACATAAGATCTCTAGCATCTAAAGCAATATTGGTAAATGATTTAATATCAGATTATAATATTGATATATGCTGTCTCACTGAAACTTGGTTGAGACATGAAGAATATGTCAGCATAAATGAGGCCACTCCACCCAGCCATATCAATACTCATATTGCCCGAGGCACGGGCCGAGGAGGTGGAGTTGCAGCCATCTTTGACTCAAGTTTACTTATCAATACTAAACCAAAATTAAATTATACCTCCTTTGAAAGTCTCGTTTTTAGTCTTACGCATCCGACCTGGAAAACTTTGCAGCCAATCTTATTTGTTACAGTGTACCGTGCACCAGGTCCTTATTCAGAATTCTTATCTGAATTCTCTGAGTTTTTATCAACTTTGGTTCTTAAAACAGATAAAGTAATTATCGTAGGTGACTTTAATATTCATGTTGACGATGATAAAAATAGCCTTACTGTTGCATTTAACTCTATATTAGATTCTGTTGGTTTTTGTCAGAGTGTAAATAAACCAACCCACTGCTATAATCACACTCTCGACCTTGTTCTGACTTATGGTATTGAAATTGAGCAACTATTAGTCGAACCGCATAATCCTGCTTTATCCGACCATTTCTTAGTAACTTTTGAAGTACTGTTACTAGACTACAAAGCATTAGTCAAAAGCTCCTGCAGCAGAAACCTATCTGTTAGTGCTATAGCCAAATTTAAGGAAGAGATTCCACCAATACTTAACTCGATAGCATGTCTGCATGTAAGGGAGGAAACTTATACAAAATGTACACCACCCCAAATTGATCATGTTGTTGATAGTGCTACAGATGCGCTGCGAATAAAATTAGACTCTGTTGCTCCTTTGAAAAAGAAGAAAATAAAACAACATAGACTAGCTCCATGGCATAATGCCGAAACCCGCAAAATAAAGCAAAAGTCGAGACAACTTGAAAGGATATGGCGTTCTACTAAACTTGAAGAATCTCGTTTAATTTGGCATATTACTCTCAATGAATATAAGAAAGCATTGCGTAAAGCGAGAGCAGCTTACTACTCTTCATTAATAGATGAGAATAAGAATAATGCAAGATTTCTTTTCAGCACTGTAGCCAGGCTGACAGAAAGCCACAGCTCGATTGAGCCTTCTATTCCCATAGCACTCAGTAGTAATGATTTTATGTGCTTTTTTAACGATAAAATTGTTACTCTTAGAAACAAAATTAATGACCTCTTGCCTTTGGCCAGTATAGTGTTATCAACAGCTCCCGGAAACGTAAGTTCTAATATTACACTAGATAGTAAACTAGAATGCTTTTCAGCCATAAACCTTGAACAATTAAATTCAATGATTCTCTCTTCTAAACCATCAACGTGCATGTTAGACCCAATTCCAACTAAGCTGTTGAAGGAAGTTTTTCCATTAATTAGCACTTATTTATTAAATATTATGAATATGTCTTTATTATCAGGCTATGTTCCACAATCATTCAAAGTAGCAGTGATAAAACCGCTTCTTAAAAAGCACAACCTCGATCCAGAGGTTTTAGCCAACTATAGACCTATTTCTAATCTTCCGTTCCTCTCAAAAATTCTTGAGAAAGCGGTCGCAAAACAGTTGTGTGATTACTTAAAAAACAATGATTTATTTGAAGCTTTTCAGTCTGGCTTTAGAACACATCATAGCACAGAGACAGCTCTGGTTAAAGTCACAAATGACATTCTAATAGCCTCTGACAAGGGACGTGTCTCTATTCTTGTTTTGCTCGATCTCAGTGCTGCATTTGATACTATCGACCATGATATCTTATTGCAAAGACTAGAGCACTTAGTTGGCATACAGGGAACTGCTTTAGACTGGTTTAGGTCCTATCTATCTGAACGCTCTCAGTTTGTACGTGTCAATGATGAATCTTCCACGCAAACCAAAGTTAGCCATGGAGTGCCACAGGGCTCAGTGCTCGGACCTATTTTGTTCACATTATATATGCTTCCGTTAGGCAATATTATAAGGAATCATTCTGTAAACTTTCATTGTTATGCGGATGATACTCAACTATATTTATCAATCAAGCCTGATGAAATTAATCATCTAAATAAAATTCAAGACTGCCTTAAGGACTTAAAAACGTGGATGACCTTAAACTTTTTGATGTTAAACACGACCAAAACTGAAGTTATTGTACTTGGCCCGAAGAATCTACGAAACAAATTATCTAAGGATATACTAACTATGGATGGCATTAATTTGGCCTCCAGTGAGACTGTAAGGAATCTTGGTGTTATATTTGATCAGGATTTATCCTTTAACGCCCACATAAAATCAATTTCAAGGACCGCCTACTTCCATCTACGTAACATTGCAAAAATCAGGCATATCTTGCCTCAAAACGATGCAGAGAAACTAGTCCATGCATTTGTTACTTCAAGGCTGGATTATTGTAACTCTTTATTATCAGGGTGTACCAAGAAGTCAGTCAAGTCGCTTCAGCTGATTCAAAATGCTGCGGCTCGTGTACTAACCAGAGTTAGGAAAAGGGACCACATTACTCCTGTTCTGGCTGCCTTACACTGGCTCCCTATAGAACACAGGATAGAATTTAAAATTATTCTTCTCGCCTACAAAGCCCTTAATGGGCAGGCGCCATCTTACCTTAAAGAACTCATTATACCCTACTGTCCTACTAGGGCATTGCGTTCCAAGAATGCAGGGTTGTTGGTTGTTCCTAGAGTCTCTAAAAGTACAATGAGAGCCAGAGCCTTTTCTTATCAAGCTCCACATTTGTGGAATCAGCTTCCAGTTTGTGTTCGGGCGGCAGACACCCTATCCGTTTTTAAGAGTGCGCTTAAGACCTTCCTTTTTGATAAAGCTTATAGTTAGGGCTGATTAGATCCAGCCCCTAGTTTTGCTGATATAGGCTTAGTTTGTCGGGGGACATCTTACTTCTTCCTTCTCTCTGTCTATACCTGTGTACTCTCATGTTCCGATTAACCCAGCTTCCCCAAATGTCTTTATTTTTGGTGTCTATATACGCCGGGATCCGGAGTCATGGATGATCCTGCGCTCCTCTGTCCTGGATCGCGAGCCCTGGATCTTGAGTCGTGGCTGTGGTCCTGGATCATAGGTCCTGGATGGATATCCTCGTGGATTCATCCTCCTATTATACACACATGCATTTCCAAACATTTGGACTACCTATGTTGCAAATGTATTATCTTTTCAATTTACACACGGCATCTATTGCACGTCTGTCCGTCCTGGGAGAGGGATCCCTCCTCTGTTGCTCTCCCTGAGGTTTCTCCCATTTTTCCCTTTAAACTGTGGGTTTTCTCCGGAAGTTTTTCCTTGTACGATGTGAGGGTCTAAGGACAGAGGGTGTCATATTGTCATACTGATATTTTGTACAAACTGTAAAGTCCACTGAGACAAATGTAACATTTGTGATATTGGGCTATATAAATAAACATTGATTGATTGATTGATTTTGGCTTGCTGCTTCGATTGGTGGAAGGGAGCATCCAGTGTTCGGCAGAAGAGGGCCGCTCTGGTAGAGGCGCACCGGTTGGCAACAGAGAAACCATGTTTTGTGAAGTTCTTACCTGGCTGGATTATGGACTTCCTCCAGACATGTGATTCCCGGCCTGCTAGCCCCAGGCATGCAAGCTCCCTGCCTCCCAATTCCCAACCTGACACCATACGTCTCGGTGTGTTCCGTCTGGAGTCAACCCCTGCTTCTTCCCCATTTCCTGCTCCTGTCCAGGAGCCATTCTCGGGTACTCGTCTGGCTTTTGGAGGTCCACTGAGCCTCCAAAAGGCTCCTAAGAGAAGGAGTCGCAAGTCTAGGCTAGCAGCCCGAGCCCCAGAGGCCATGCTTTGGGCTCCAGTACAGGCCCCAGCAGCCATGGTTCCTGCTCCAGTACCGGCCCACACAGCCATGGTTCCGGCTTCAGAACCGGCCCACACAGCCATGGTTCCAGCCCCCGTTCTGGCCCCAGCAGCCATGGTTCCGGCCCCAATTCTGGTCCCAGCAGCCATGGTTCCAGCCTTAGTCTTGGCCCCAGCAGCCATGGTTCCGGCCCCAGCAGCCATGGTTCCGGCTCCAGAAACGGCCCACAAAGCCATGGATCCGTGCACCAGTACCGGCCCACACAGCCATGCTTCCGTGCTCCATTACCTGGCTTACACAGACAGGGTCCAGGCTTCTGTTCCGTGCCCAACAGCCATGGTTCCGGCTCCAGAACCGGCCCCAGCAGCCATGGTTTCGGCTCCAGTATTGGCTCTCCGGCCGACGCCAGCTCCCCGTGTCCTGCCGGCGTACCGGCCGACTCAAGCTCCCCGTGTCCTGTCGGCATTCCGGCCGACTCCAGCCCCCCGTGTTCTGTCGGCGAACCGACCGTCTCAAGTCTCCTCTCAAGTTCCTTCTCGGGTCCCCTCTTGAGTCCCCTCTTGAGTCTCCTCTCCAGTTCCCTCTCAAGTCCCCTCTCGAGTCTCCTTTCAAGTCACCTCTCGAGTTCCATATCAAGTCCCCTCTCTAGTTCCATATCAAGTCCCCTCTCTAGTCCCCTCTCAAGTCCCCTCTCGAGTCCCCTATCAAGTCCCTTCTCGAGTCCCCTCTTGAGTCCCCTCTCTAGTTCGCTCTCAAGTCTTCTCTCGAGTCTCCTCTCGAGTTCCCTCTCGAGTCCCCTCTCAAGTCCCCTCTCGAGTTCCCTCAGGAGTCTCCTTTCAAGTCACCTCTCGAGCTCCCTCTCAAGTTCCCTCTTGAGTTCCCTCTCAAGTCACCTCTCGAGTTCCCTCTCGAGTCCCCTCTCGAGTCCCCTCTCGAGTCCCCTCTCGAGTTCCCTCTCAAGTTCCCTCTCAAGCCCTCTCTCAAGTCCCCTCTCCAGTCCCTACTCAAGTCCCTTCTCTAGTCCCTACTCAAGTGCCGTTGAAGGTTCCGCTGGGGGTCCTGCCAACTCCATGTCCTGTCCCGTTGGGGGTCCCGCCAACTACTCTTCTGCCGGGGGTCCTGCCAACCCTATGTCCTGTCCCGTTGTGGGTCCCGCCGACTACTCTTCTGCCGGGGGTCCTGCCAACCCTAAGTCCTGTGCCGTTGGAGGTTCCGTTGGAGGTCCTGCCAACTCTATGTCCTGTCCCGTTGGGGGTCCCGCCGACTACTCTTCTGCCGGGGGTCCTGCCAACCCTATGTCCTGTGCCGTTGGAGATCCCGCCGACTAGTCTCCTGCCGGGGGTCCTGCCAACCCTATGTCCTGTCCCGTTGGGGATCCTGCCAACTACTCTTCTGCCGGGGGTCCTGCCAACCCTGTGTCCTGCCCCGTTGGGGGTCCCGCTGACTGCTCTTCTGCCGGGGGTCCTGCCAACCCTGTGTCGTTGGAGGTCCGCTGGGGGTCCTGCCAGCTCCGTGTCCTGTCCCGTTGGGGGTCCCGCCGACTGTTCTCCAGCCGGGGGTCCTGCCAACACCATATCCTGTCCTGTTCGGGGTCCAGCCGACACCTTCTCCGCCGGGTTTCCTGCCAACACCGTGTCCTGTCCTGTTTCGGGTCCCATCAACACCAGCCCTTGCTCCGTCTTGGGTCCTACTGACACCAGCCCAGGTTCCGTCCAGGGTCTCGTCTACGTCTGACCCGCCAGGGGTTCCACCAGCTCCTGCCCGTCCTTGGGCCCGGCCCCCTGAGTTCCCCAGCCGCGGTCTTCGCCCTCGAGCCCAGCCCCCTGAGTGCCCAGTTTACATTAAAGGGGACCTATCATGCAAAATGCACTTTGCGTCGGGGAACTCACGCAGCATCAGAAAATAAAACCCTCTCTCCGTACCCAAATCTTTTAAAAATGGGTGTACAACGAGCGGATACAGATTCCATCCGAACTGACGCCAAATCGGCAGCGGACCCACAGAAAGTTGCTATCAGAAACAATGCCTGACGTGTTTTGGACGTAATCTCGTCTTTGTTTACATTAGCAAGCCTCACTAACACTCAGAGCTAACCTGTACTGAAGAGCACATGTGTTTAAAAAGCAGGAAATAAAAAAAGAACTCGCCTTGTGATAAACTTGCAAGAGAAAAAGCATTTGAGCTCCATACTGTTTCAGAAATAATCTTTGATGTGGTTTAAACAGGATGGCGTTTTATCTCAGCGGAATTGAACTTTATCTCCGGTAGAATTCTGATCAGGCATTAGCTCCGCCTCCTCTTCTTTTCTTTTTTTCAAGCTAAGGACCCAAGATCCTTGTATCTCTAACAGGGCTTCAAAAGAGGGGTTTGAGCAGTATGAGGCATGGCTACAATGGGTGAACTGTTTGGTATTTTGAAAAAAACAACTTCACAGACATGTTTTGTATAGGTATGGCCCTACAATATATGTTTCAAGCATGATAGGTCCACTTTAACTATCAAATGTTTTGCCAAATACATCTGTAATTTTACAAGAAATGTTTTTATAATTCCATTCAATCTTTTTCTTTTAACATATATTAATTGTTAGAATAGAGTCATACACCTCTAAAAAAAACTGAATACATATTGTTTTAAATGATACAAAAAGCTTAAAGACAGAAGATTACTGTTGTTATTTTTTTTAAATACCGTAAATTCAAGATTCAAGGCTTTATTGTCATTTGGACATTAGCTTCAGTGTAGATATGTCAATGAAAAACTGAAGTCACAGGCTCCTCCAACAGTGCAACATATATATAGAACATAGAACAAATAAAACAGATATATAGAAATAGTGCAAGTAAATACAAATAAAATAGAATAGAAATAGTGCAAGAAGAGTCTATATGCAAGTCAATGGAATATGATTGCACTGCCGTACCAGGCCGTGATGCAGCCAGTCAGGATACTCTCTATGGTGCACCTGTAGAAGATGCAGAGTATCCTGGAGTCCATGTTGAACCTCCTCAGCCTGTGGAACAATTACTTCAAGTCCAGGGACTTTTCACACGGAGAGAAAACATACACATGTTGAGAGGAAACTGCATTTTTTTTTAAACCACCCATACGAACAAATTCCAAACTTCATTGCATCACAACAGAAGGTGTTCATCTGTGGAATAACTGTAATCAAATCAAGTTTTATTTATATAGCACATTTTTTAAATGATTTTTGGTCGAGCCAAAGTGCTGTACATATAATAATTACCTTGTAAGGACACTATACAGTACATACAACAGCAGAGTTTGTGCAGAATATCAGTATGAGAAAACGACACCCTCTGACCTTAGACCCTCACATCGTACAAGGAAAAACTTCCGGAGAAAAACCCACAGTTTAAAGGGAGAAATGGGAGAAACCTCAGGGAGAGCAACAGAGGACGGATCCCTCTCCCAGGACTATGGGCTCAGAACAGTCTCATAATACACACATGCACACAGAAGGATTCACACTTGTATTTCCGGATCCACACTTGTGTTTTTCAATGCATACACAAATGTGTTCCGTTTCATATACATGTAAATAAAATCCAAACACAGAAAAAAGTTTTACATATGTATTTTTGATCCACACATATTAGTTTTCCGTTTAAAACCGCTGCACCTTCAAACACAAACAGCTTTCTGTGCACGGATCGCTGTGCATTCGTGTGTGGGTTTTTTGAGACTCCCCTGACGCTCACCCGATTCGTATTTGTAATTTCTCTCATCTATAGCCAATCAGATGTCTCCTCCAGTCTAAGCCAATCACATGAGCGCGCCCCCACGTGAGTAGGATTTCTTGCGTTCGTGACGTAGCACTTCATTTACGCATTTTGCGCAGTCCGGACTCCGGAGCTGACAGGTCAGAGGCATAGGTCAGAGGTCATCTTTAAAATGGCGTCTGGTGGTCGCGCGCCTCCCGCTCCAAGTGTAAGTTATGTTTAAATTATGAAATACTCCTAAATTATGAAGGATTGGTTTTGCTTAGTTGTTAGTTGTTTAATTCGAGAATTATATAGAACTGTTTTGGTTAGCTGTGTTGTAGTAGCTGAGCTCCATAAGCTAACATTAGCTAGCGTTGTCTGTCTAACGGTCTAACGATCTAACGATCCCCCATTCTTATTATGTGCTTCTGCTACCAAATAAAATGTTGCAGTGAAGTGAATGTGAGAGAAAATTAATTGACTGTTCGACAGGGTGTAACGCCTCGGGTCGAGGTAGCAGCACAGTAGGGATGTGCATCTCCATCACTGAGGCCGATGCGATGCGCATCTCGATACGTTGCCACGATACGATACATTAACGATACATTTGAAACACCAGGCGATGCGATACGATACGATTCACCCCTGTTGCGATACAGTTCGATACGATTTGATTCAACATTATGCGATTCGGTGCGATACGATGCGATTCAACACGATGCAAAAATAATGATACTTCAATTTGGTACGACAGAGGATTTTTGTTTTATTCCTTATATGCAGCAAATCATACATTAACAAAAAAGTGCTTTACATATTTGGTACTGCACATCCCATCATGCCGTTTATTTTTTTACCTTTAAAAGCTCTCCAGAGTACAATTGTATAACACCTCACAGTTAAACAATGTAAGGATGCATTGCTCATGATTAACAATGTGCAAATAACAGCTACCATAGAGCAATGCCCATACAGCTGCCAGCCTGATGTGCTTAACACTCATTCATAGGCAGGGTTTCCCACACATAGACTATACCTGGGCGGGCCGCCCAGGTATATTAACGGCTGCCCAAGTATATTTCGCGACCCATTTAGTTTTTTTTTTTTTTTTTAATAATTTTTTTTTTTAATGTTTTTTTTTAATTATTCGTCCGTGACCACGACGCCATCTGCGATCGATTAACTTGTAGACAATGATCCCTCGCTCCCTTGCTCTGATCTCGCCTCCTTCTGGCCTGTTAAGTGGCCTGCCTCACACAGGGTGACTGGCTGTCCACATGATGTGGCCTGCCGACATGGCCACTGTCATACAGATCATAAATCAAAGCCCTTGATTGGTCTCTGTGTGTCATTCAAGCTCGGGATAACCTCAGCTCAGGTGAGGTAAAGGACTCTCTGAGTGTTTAGATAGTTAACTTAGTCTAAGTTCTCAGTGGGTCTCAAACGGTGTGGTCACCATTTATGTAAACACATATTTCCATTTGAGAGGGTAGTGATTGGTCTAATGGAGAGTGAGGTGGGCTGAAGATCGGAAGGCTGTGAGTTCAAATCCCGCCAGGAACACCACCACTAGTGTGCCCTTGAGTAAGGCACTTAGCCCTTAGTTACTCCAGGGAGAATGTCCCTGTAATCGGTCATTATAAGTCGCTTTGGATAAAAGCGTCAGCTAAATGAAATGTAATGTGATTAGTAAAATATGCATGAATAAATAAATAAAAAGTTAACTAGGTGAAAAAAGGTAAGATACACTTTTAAAACTTGTTGAGAGAAAACTAGTCTTTGCTGCTGCCTCAAAGAGGAGCAGGGGGGAGAGGAGGGAGACAGGAGAGGCTGATTCAGGAGCACAGACACACTCACAACTATAAATGAACCAAAAATAAATGAACAAGTTTCAGTGTTTTTTTCATATTGGAAATGGGATGTTATTGGTTATGGCCTTGATTTTATGATTATTGAAATGTATACAGTTCTGTTTCATATAGGTGTTTCCATAGATCTAGTCTCTTTATTTTCCCCTCAAAATGCACCAGATTGATGCATTTAACTCCAAAATAAAAAATAAAATCTTACCGGGGGGGCATGCCCCTGGACCCCCCTAGAGGATTTGAGGTCGACCCCCACTAAAAATCACATGGATAGGTTCCTAAATACATTAATAAATACATTTATTTTTTTAAATAGTAGCCCATTTCCATATGTTCATGTGTGGGTAGTAGATTTAAACTATAGGGCTGTCATTATGGACCCTGCCTGTACCTGTTCGCTCTGCCATCGCGTGAAGGGTCTGCTAACAAGCGACCAACAGAAAGGTTAATGTTGTTGCACGTCACCTCAACCCCCCCCCCGCTACCACCACCCCCCAAAGTATATTTCAGATCTGTGGGAAACACTGGCAGTTAATGGACCAGCACCAGAGGCCTTCCCATACACACAGGCGTTGGAGCTGTTCTTCATGAAATCCCAGAAGGATGAAGTGCTCTGACAAACAGTGCCATCTTTGCGCAAAATGATTATACCGGAATGAAAAGTCAATAAATAATGTTGTTAAAACTTTTTTTTTTCGCGCACCCCCCCCCCCCCCCCTCCTTGCCACCACCCGCCCAAGTATATTTCATATCTGTGGGAAACACTGATAGGCTAACTCACCAGTGAGCAGAAAGCGGTGGGTTCTATATGAACAATAAATAATACAAATAACCTTTCACAAACAGGTATTTCATAACTGCTTACAGTGAGGAATACATTTAAATTATTATTGGCCGTCACAGGCTGCTGTAAACTAAACACCACTCTCTCTGACAGAACACCTCACTGAGTGATTTAACTCATATGTCTAACTTTGAGGTTTCTCTTTTCAGCCGCAGACCCCATGTCGACTCTTTATGTGCGTCGCTAAGTTCCTCGTACTACTTGTGTACTTTAAATCGGCTCGGCATCGTTAACAATTTGCGAGCGATTTTTCAAGTTGACCGTCTGTGCCGCGCACATATACCATCAGGACGTTACTGATGGGGTGCGGCTGCGGAGTGATACTGTGTGTATGCAAGCCCGCATCTAGGACGGATCTATGTATCATGGCTGTAGACCTGTTAAGTAATAAAGATACCTCATACAAAGGTCTACGGATACCTTATTACTCTCCATGACCTGCGGTCAACTATATAGCCTAGCATAAAGGACTATTACACCGTCTTTCTTGAACAATCCGAAGTGTTGCCAAACGTTTGATTTGTAGGTATTTTTCGGTGCGCTGTGTTTCTCTTTCTCCTCGACTTCCGTGTGTGTTGATAACTGAGACTCTCGGCCTCCGTAGTGGCGAAGATATCAAAGATCGTATCTGCTGAGCGTTGACAAGATTAGGGGATTTTATATGAATGAATCGGTTTTTTACCGATGCAAAGACGCTACGCAATCGATGCATCGCGAGTTCAACCCGGTTCAACCCAAACTGTAGCCGATGTGCACTCTTTCAACCGGTGCACTCGCATCTTGAACGTTTATGCCGGTGCACCGATGCGAATCGGTGAATCTTAACATCTCTACAGCACAGGCTTTAGTTCAATTAATAGCCAGGGAGTTGTCTGCGACTCCAACTCCACCAGAAGTGAGCATAGCAGAGAGTGCACCGGTCAGCGTAGCAGTCAGGGCGGTAGACAGCGTCCAATCCCACAATGATGTCAGGGTGAGACAGGCGATGAGAAGGTGATTTAATAGACTTTTTTTTACATTTGACAGTTCAAGATCAAACTGTGGCTTAATCCCGTAGATGTGTAAACATCTGATATTTGATCTCACCCCTCGCATTACTCTAATGTAATGTTGAGTTAATGTTTTAAAACATTTGTCCATAGTATGTATCCTCCATTACTGCTTTTAAAACCTTTAACAACCCCTTGCCTTGAAACGTCCCAAACACAATATATTAATGTTTTCAAAACAAATATTTTGGTAAGATAAAGCTAAGTGTCAAGATTGTTTTTGTATCGACAGAATATTAACTATGATTTCGCTTTTTATTCATACAATTTGTTCAACCTATGTTAACAAAACCATCAACGCAAGCCAATGATTTGGAAATGATATTAACAATGTCTAGTCTCACAGATCCTTTTGTCATTCCCACATCAGGCAATTCCCAAGTATGTTCAGTACTGATCAGCCAAGAGGCAAAAGACGATTTCCCACCCCGGCTCCTTGCATCGTCAAACGGACGGACTTTCACATATATGTCCTTTCGGGACCCAGTCAGTTTACACCTAAGGGCTCGGAAGAGCTACCACTTGCCTATGCTGGCCTTGGAAAGAAGATGCTAAATCTACCGGACAACTTATTGCACAGTGAGGTAATCATATAAACAGACAGTATTAAAGATTTCTCAATGATTTAAAATGTGAATCACTTGCTGAATATTGTATGTTATTTCACTTTGTTTTAAAGACTATGGCTTCGGTTGAGGAAGAATTTCCAAAACTGAAAACATTAAAAGGAGGCTGGATGTTTTTCAAGTCAGCAGGTAATATTGTTCTCATCTCCATTGGTGAAAATGCTGTGTTGTGTTTTTCACACTCAGAAGCCCCACATATGTGTTTTCTGTTGCCCTACTTTGAATTACCATTCATATCACTTCTTCAAGTTGTATAAAACAGTACTAAAGTTTGCCTGACAAAGTGTAACGTATATCCCTAATATTAATGTATGTACTGTCAGGTGGTTTTAAAGCACACTTGTGTTGTTCCTATTTTGATTTTAAAATAGGTGGTAGTGGACGTCGAAAGCTGTCCATAATTCCTACTGACTCCGAGGGGTACTCCACAAGGCTCCTCAAAACAGCGTCCAACAACGGAAAAAACATTGTGTTTGTAATTCCACTACAGGAGCAACTTTCTACCGAACCACTACCCTATGACTCGGCAGAGTTTGCAAAGATGCCACAGTCAACCTGCATAACATGTGGCAGTCAAATGCCTTTGCAGCTGTTGCCTTTACATGTGGAGGAATGTAATGACATATTGACTGTAATCTGTTATTAAAACATTTCTCTCATTTCTCAAATAAATATGTAATGTTTTAGTTTGCTCAAATGACTGTTTCAAAGTCTATAGAACCAATTCTCTGTACCTTTTTTGTTTTTTAGGAGAGTGAATCTGGGACTTCTCTTGATGAAGTGATTGAGCAGCCAAATCCACCTAACACAGGGATGGGAGAATTGTCAGAGGTAGTTGATGCTGTCTTCTCCTGTTAAAGTTACTTTGCAATTTAGTATAAAAGCCTTATTGTTTTCAGTAAATAATGACAGCATGATTGCAGGTGTGTAGGTAGGGTATAACACATTTCACCAAACTGACTTTTTGCACACTGTCTATGTACTCATTTTTTATCATAGAATTATGTTTCCTGTATCACTTATCTGAGAGAGAATTATTAAACATAAAACCTCTTATAATAATGTGATATGTTTTAAAGGTATTGACATTTGTTTATGTTTTTTACAGGTTTGCCCTATATGTCTTGAATCTTACCCGATTGATGTCCTCTCATTTCATGCAAGCACATGTGGTGAAGGGTAAGACGTTTTGACTTGTTCAAGCAAAAGATAGAAGATAGACATGTTTTGAGAGAGGTGAACAACATATACAAAGTGTCAAACCTAATAACGATATCGTTTGGTGAATGTGCTTGTTCCTTTTTTGTGTTGTAAAATGCTGTAATGTTACAGCTATAGCAGCTGCATCAGAGCATGTGATGCATTTTTAGGAAATGTAGAAATCTTAAGAGCCGAAATACTTATTAGGGATCTGATTTAAATTACTTTGTTTGATATGCAAGAAGAAATATGTAAAAAAAGAAGGGCGCTCACTAGTCTCTATTTTCCATTCCTGTGAGTATGTTATTTGTTTTGTCTTTTCCAAGAATGGACCCTGCTCATCATAGCGATGCAGCCAGTATGACAAGGACAGAGGAAATGCCAGGACCTTCAGTTCAACGATTGCCAGCAACAGTTTCAGCAGGTTATTTATTCAGAACAATTACTGCTGTGGTGTAGTTTGAAACAGTGACTACTCACAAACACTTAAATAGCAATGATCACCAAAATGAATGTTGTTACATGTTTGATCCAGTAATATGGAAAGGATAATTGATTTCAAGTTACTACCTTTTAATATATTGCTTTAAAATACAGGGCTTACTAAATGAGACAATAAATGAAGTACTATTTTACAATTGAAGCTGACATATTATGAAGTTTATTGTACCAACCACTTTTTTTCCCTTCAAATTACGTTTCAGCATGGGCCAATGAAGTGGACCCCCGGAAGGCATGTCAGTTGTTCAGAGAGGAACGGCTGGAACGTAACTATGAATGTCCACGCCTCTTTCTGTCAATCGACTTGTTTGACGCAGAAGAAGAAACAGACAGTTCATTGATTTCATTCTTTAAAATGAACAATGTTAACTGAGCAGCTCCATTGAAGTGCAGGCTGAGAGGTATTAATAAATAGTGTAACTTCTCATGTTTCATTATAGGTTGTCATCTGGGTCGAATTTTGCCTTTTTGTTTGTTTTTACTTGCATGTTGAGGATTAAGTTCATGTCCCTTAGACCAGGGAAGAAATAACTAGTTACATTTATTGTATTGAAAGCTTGAAGGATGATTCATGTTGTCTCTTGGTAAGTGTATGTTGAATATCATCTTGTTGGTTGTACTTTTCTAAATGAGGTCGTCTTTTCAAGGGGATGCAGCAGTCGGCCAAGGTGTCAACCGACACGTTTTGTCAATGGCCATGCAGAAACTGAAGACCGGCTTCAGTATACATTTAGGTGGGATGTCCCCATTTGTCTTTCAATTGAAATAACCACTTGCAGCTAAATCTTAATAAACCAACAAAGATTACAACATGCATATTCACAGTTGAACCAACACTCAATATAGCTTGACTTAAAAATTACGTTATAGCAATACATGGTGTCTAAACTATTTCTCCTTTTCTCTTAAGGCTGTGCAGCTCTTACAAGCCTTTTTGAAGGTGAAATGGAACATCGGGTTCCCTCCGCAGCTGCTGTGCTTCGGGAAAGCAACCTGTTTGAGATGGCAGGTCGGATGATAGGCCATTCCTTCCTGCATGGTGGTTTTGGTTTCTCAGGACTAAGTGTGCCTGTAGTGACTCTGTTGACTGGTGGGAGCACGGAAACTGCAGCATCAGCGCTTACCCTGCTGGACTGTCCTGATCTTGACCACCGTGAAACAATTGCTTTTGTGAGTGTCCTAGTTAAAAAGTGACATGTCATACACCACAATGCTAACATACACTTGTCATCTTGTGCATTATGAAAAAGATTCCATTCATGCGTCAAGGCTGGGCTGTTTAGCTAGAAATGATTTCCAATGCTTTTTTGTGTCCCATTTTGATTTTTCCAGATTTAGGCTTTTTGTCCACTTTTGCATGCATTTAAATGATGTCCTCTTTTCTCCTGTTTTAGCTCAAGAATACACAACTTACTGCTCAAGAAACCACCAGTGTGACTGATCTTTGCCTGTCCTGGGACCTCCCTGTTCCAACCTCCACCAATCATGACTGGCTGTTCCAGGAACTTCTTTCCCATGCAGTAATCATTTTATATTGTACCATTTTTATTTATACAATACAATGTTTATGTAATTAGTAGGTTTGCTTTGTAAGTCCTCCTGTATCTGCTACTGTGGTGTTTTTCCATTAGTGCCTCAGTTTGATTGTTCCTTTTACTTGTAGGTACTTCACCGTGTTAGGCAGCCTATCAAGCAGATTCGCAAAGGCCTTAAAGAAACGGGAATCTGGTCGCTTGTTTCAAATAGGCCAGATGTCCACCCCATATTATTTCCAAGAGAGAAAAATGATGAGCTGAACTCACAGGTAAGTACCATTTTCTTTATTGGATTTATGTTATTCAAGGGATTTGTTTGCAAACACTATCATGCAATTTCATTTGTGGGGCTCTTAAACTGGTGTGTAGATCTTAAATCAATGCTTTACAATGTTAAGATAATTCTGTAGCATATAACATGAGCTTCAATCTTAGCAAAGAACACGTTTGTATTTGATCCCCTATAGACTGTGATCCAGAATATCCACTGGCCACAGCCCAAAAGTGACAGCGATGAGGACGACGCCGTTCCATTGGAGAAAGTCGGTCTCGTCACTGGATTTTTGAGGCAATTCATAGAGGAAGGTAACACTAATTAATGACTGCTAAAGCTGTAGTGCAGCTGAAGTGATGGCAGTTCTGATGAAAAATAATATACACACATCGGTGTACAAATACAAATCTATGCATGGGTTAACCGTTGATATTCCTGCAAGTTTTACTGCTCAAATTTAAGTTTTGATATAATGCAATTTGAGTTATCGCATACATAACAAATTCTCTCCCATAGCATCTCCGAAGGTGCTGCGTTACCTCTTGAAGTTCTGGGTCGGGTGGGAGTTGCTCACAACAAACCTTGAAGTTGAGGTTGTTACTTCAAAATACCCAGTGGCTCTCACCTGCTTCCTAAAATTGAAGCTCCCAAGCCACTACCAAACCTATGAGAAGTTCCACCAGGACTTGATGATGGCCCTCAGTTCCATCAGTTCAGGCTTTGGGCTTGTGTAGCTACACACTGACTCAGTTTGTTTTGTATTTTTCTGGAGAAGGGTTTGCCTCTCTATTAAATACACTGTGAGATACAGGGTTACAGTTGGTACACCTACCGTGTTTTATAAATAAAGGACATTTGGAAAAAGACTGTTTGTCCATTATCATTGTTACACTTTTACGGAGCGTCCACAAAGCAGCGTGTGTTGACGCTTGGAGTTGGGCGTGTCTTAAGCTTGGGGATTTTTTGCGAGCAACGCGACCAACAACCAATCACATGAATCTCCCGCCCCCGACATACAAAGCAATAGCAATGTTAAAACGAAGTAAACTGGATATAAAATAATGAATTTTCCCTCCATTTTTTTGAATATGAGGAAATGACCTGCGTAGTCTCTCCCAGCATACACACGGTTTGATTGGCTAGCGCTTGTACTGGCAGATTTGCATAAATGGGATTTCATTGGCTGACGCTTCTGCCGAGTCGCCAAAAGTTGAACATTGCTCAACTTTTGAAGCGAGCAACGCCAGCGACGCTCCACGTCGCTTCCCAAAATGCAGTTCGGCTAAAAGTGACGTCACCCCATTCAAAGTGAATGGGCAGAAGCGTTGGAAGCTTCAACGCACACCGCTGTGTGGACGGGCCGTAACAATGCCCAATCCCTTGAACAGTAAAGCATTACACTCCGAATAGTTCTTTTACAATGTTTTTATTTTGTACAGTGTAAAATGAATGTAATTCTGTTGCTCTGAAACGGTTTTTGATCCTGACTGAAAATGCATCTCTAAAAACACTTCCATTAATTTATAAATCAAAGAAAAATGTCTAATCATGCAATTGAGATTAACTTAATCAAGCATAAGCTATGTAAATATAAAATGATTAACTTTCCATCATTGCCAAATAACTGAAATCATGACACAAATCATACTATAGTTGTTAAATGTAACAACTATCGGTGCTCAATTAAATTCTCAATGTATTGGACAGTATTGAGATATATGTCCACTCCGAAACATTCAGATTCTTCCAATGGATCAATGTTGTCTTGCAGTTGCATAATTTCAAGGTCTGAGAGAGGGAAGTTCAGCGTAGGGACATTGACCCCGGTATGATGCTCATTTGTGTATCCACTCTCTTCCCATTGAATCTCTGGTATGAGTGAACCCTAAAAAAGACAAAGTGAGTGTACAAATATTAAAGCAAGCACTGTGCCATTACTGCTTCTTATTACAAAATATGTGATCAGGCGAAATAAAGAGGATATGCAATTGTTCTATAATAATAAAAAATGGAGTGATTGTGGAATAATGTTAAGGTAATAGTGTAATATTATAGAAAAGTGTTCTTGCTTGCTCCCAGCAGAGGTTCTTTTAATCCAAGAACGGGAGTTAGTTTATGAATCAGATAACTTATTATACTGTTTGGGTTTTTATTGATTGATAATAAACAAGAGATAGTGATGGTTTTGAAAATTCATAATTTACCTCAGGCTCTGGATCTGCAACAGGATTCAGGTGCTGGCCCACCTGCCACAACTGATTGGGTGTCAGATGTTGCTCTGTCCTGGTGGGATGGTTGGCCCAGGTCTCACTGAACACATCCAGGTTGGCTTGGATGCGTGGCAAGAAAACGTAGTGGCAGCAGAAGATGTGCAGGACGTTACTGATGTCAAGCAGGTGTTGTTCCTCAAGAGAGTGCAGGGTGTTGTAAAAGTCACCGTAACACTCATGAACACATCACGCCAGAGGCGTTCAATTCTGTGAGAAGAAAACACAAAAAAATGTTAAACTTAAAAGAAAATTCAAACTGTTCACTATGAACAATTTAAAGTTTCCTAGTCATTGAATCAATGGCAATGTCTCTAACTGAAAATTGCATTTATTTAAAAAAAATCAACTGACTTGACAGGAGAGTACAAACATAACATTAAGTGAGTTTTCAAAGTTTTAAAATGTTTGCGTGGCTGGTAAATTTCTGTGAAAATTGTCATTTTCTTCTTTGTGAAGGAATGGTCTCAACATGTGCTTATGAAGGTTTGTTAAAGGGAATATTAAGAAGAAGAAATATGCTCATAAGCTTACAAAATTAGGTTTAACTCACCGTTGATTGTGTACGCTTTTCCCTGCAATGAAGCTGTTACTGTCAGTTCCACGAACTGAGAACATTAATTGTGCTACTCCCACATTTTCTCCACCATGATCTCCTCTCACTCTGGAAAATAAATCAAATAATTATGCATAGTTAAAATCTACGTATTTGAAGGTCCAAAAAAAGAGGGGTACAATTCCATAATGATCTACATCCATAATGTGATCACAAATGGCTCTCTCTGGACATACATATTTGAGATATCTGGACAGGTCCTTAACTGTAACCCTTAAGAGTTCTCTTTCACTTTATTAAACCACAAGTTATCTTCCACACCTGAATGAGGGATGGTTCACATCAGCTTGTGAATAGATTATATTTTCATATTTCTGTACAGTACATGAATCTCAGCTGAGGGATAGAAAAATCTGACATGTCGCTTATATATTGTCATATGTGAGGGGCTCACATAGAATTAACAATTGATATGGCTGTGTCCGACAGCACTTTTGTGGCCTAGAAAAGTACCGTTTATAATGGCAATTGTTTTAACTTATATGCCTCTTTGAACTAACAGTAAAGCACGACAATATTTGCAATGAATGAGTCCCATCAAAAGTAAAGTGGTCGTCACTGATGCAGCCATTGGAGGGGAACATCTAAATTTGATGGAAAGGTCCGCAATTACACTAATGATTACATATGAAATGATGTGAATAACTCAGAGGAAACCCGTGCTCGTTCACAGCTTCATTGAAGAAACACAAGTAGGTGTCAGCCCGGTTGTTGTCTGCTATCTTCAAGTACATCATCTACACATACAAGTACACATAAAACAACATATTAGTACCTTGATGAATCAGTTTAACTTGAAGCATCTGTCAAATGACAATGTGCAGCATTAAGAGAACAACACACAACAGAATTATTCAATATATAACAGAATATCATGATAGCTCAGGCAAGCTTCTTGACATATATTGTGCGGTTACTAGTATAAGTGTTTTAATTATTTCACAAGTTCTTCAAAGTATTTATTTTGAAATTAAGTAAATAAGTAAATGCATATTGTTTGATCTGAATCACTTAAAATATAAGGTGACTTTAGAAGTCCATATCGTCTGTTTGGTAAGAGGCGATATGTAATTAACTATAGGTTAGATTGTGTACCTAAAGATCACCACCTGTTGGTACAGAAAATAAACTGAAGCTTAGAAAAGTAAAACCATCACATGATGTTCGGCAACATTTTGCAGTTGTTGGTTCTTGACAATAGAATAGTCTTACCTTCCTTGAATAGCCATCTATTCCCCGAAAGATAACAAAGTTGTACCTGTCAATGATAGACAATTATATGATTACATACACAAGATATATACAACTAGACATTCAAAATAATAAAATGAACAGATTACATACAGACAGCATGCAGACAAACCTGATGAGCTTGTGGTTGGTGTCAATGTGCACCATGTACTTAGGGTAAGGAACTGTGTATGTTCTCCTCACCACACATCTCATCCGGGTCATCCTGGCGAGCACACCAACACTGTCCACACGATGCATGGATGCATACACCCGTTCCCATTGCACTCTGTGTCCCTTCGCAAGTAGAGCACCTCGGACTACACGGTAGCCAGCATCTGGAATTGCACTTTTTATTGTGGTGATCAATGAATCCAATTCGTCATCAGTGCAGCCACTATATGAAGCAGATATAGAAATGTCATTTTCGGTCATCCGCCTAAATAGCGTTGCTCTAGAGTCTAGACACACCCAGGAGTCTGGCGATGCAACTCGATGGCAGTCCCAGTTCAACCAGATGTGTCAGAGCCTCTACTGACACATTCAATCGTGGACGCCCACAACATTTTTGCAACTCAAGGGTCACAAATATCTGTTGATTATCTCTCTCTTGTTGGATAAGGCTATTCAGGTCTGCAAGTGCAGACTGTATATTATTCCCTAAATCAACAATGTCACCCAGTGCACTCAATATAACAAAAGCCTGACGGCACGCAAACTGTAGCCCTTCGAGATCAACAGGTGTCCTATCCAAGATGTATGTCAGTCGATCTTGAAGTCTCTGAAGGATTTCACGCTTTACTGATTCCTGGGGGGAAAAGAATAGAAAAGATAGATAAAATATGACCAACAGTGCTCAACGGTCGACCGTTTGTTTACCAACACTGGTTAATCCTATTTAACATCATCTCTTAATGTTCAATTCCACCCCATCATTAAACACAATGGAATATATTTTTGAATAATAATTTGAGCAGCAAACTTTGGATTAATTCTGTCTAAATTGTCCCTAAAAAACAAAGCAACAGAATGAAAGAAGTTAAAGACATGTTTGGCTAATGTTAGCTATGTAAGGTTAAAACTAAAAAGGACATTTAACACAGGACTATGACTAAAACTAAATAAAGAAATAGCCGACGAAATTAACACTAGTTAGTAGGGATGTAACGATATACCGAATATCGCGGTATCGCGGTAAACAAACGTCCCAATACCGTCGTGAGACTGACAAAATCAACCGCGATTTAAATTTTTTTTTTTTTTTTAAAAGAAAATATATATTTTTTTTAACCTTTATTTAACCAGGTGGTCCCATTGAGAGCATCGATCTCTTTTTCAAGAAAGACCTGTCCAACATGGCTGCAAGTAGGTTACAACATGAACATAAAAAAACAGAACACAAAAGGCTACATTTACACACCTAGAGACATTGACAAGTACCAACAGTATATTTATATCTCACCCTGTCAATAAGCCTCACCTTCTTGGCAAAAACTGCATTGTTTTTGAAGTGGTGGAGAGACAATGCACAGTTTAACCCACTGCTGTCACCCATGGCCAAAGCATATCTCTCCGTCCCACTGAGGTGGCGTTAGACTTTTTCGCTGTCCGTCATTTTGACAGACAGGATCGTAAAATGTCCGTCATAATCCCTTATTACCCGTCGGGTCTGAACAGTTCACGAGAGAGCACGCTCGTGAACTGTCAACGGGGGGGGGGGGGGCGGTGTTATGCCGTGTGTGCATGCACCTCGCGGGAGCGCGCACGGCGTAAAGCAAAACCTCCCAGACATGTATTGATCTGTACGGCAAAGTACGGTTTGGAAACTATATCATTTCCTTTTGGAGGGCATGCATAACACGGCATAACACCAGAGCCTCGCTGCGGGGAAACGTTGGCGCTGTTCCGAGTTTGTTCTAATCTGTCAAAATGACAGACTGCTTTCAGATTTTTCAGTCATTGTTAAATAAACCGACCACTGCTGTCCCAGCAACATCAGTAGGCTACCAAGCGAGAGAGTTTTTTCCAGTGCAGGGGATATTGTAAATGCCCAAACATCCCAACTTATAAATACCTGGAAATGTGGACATTCTCATATTCCTAAAAACCTGTCTGATGATCCTGAGTGAGTGACTAGTGAGCTTGAGTTGAGTTACTTGAAAAACTTAACTTAAACTGATTATTAAATGTCCTTGTTTATTTGTACAAAGAAAATGCCTACTTTGTTTGGTAGTACTAGTAGGTACAAACACACTGGTTTTTTGTTCCAGTCTGTTACTGTCACTTTGTTTTTGACACTTTAAAATACTACTATCCTACTAAAATGCTGTACAAATCAGATTTATTATTTAATAAAGAAACATTTTCCGAGTAAAAAAAATTTGTATTGACAAAAAAGAAAATTAATTTGTTCCCCCCTTTATTATTCAATATCGCGATAAATACCGTACCGTGGACTTGTTATCGCGATATTATCGTACCGTGAGTTTTTGGTATCGTTACATCCCTACTAGTTAGCAACCGCCATTTTTATGACACATAGAAGCTTGGGACGAGTTGGGAGTATTTAGTCACGTATTTATGTCGTCGAAAACATCGTACAATCTCATAAGCTTGTGTTAACCAAAGACCTTTTTCAGGCTTCCAACCAGTGATAAAATTACGTTTTTTCCGGGTTTTAGGATAGTCTCCACATAGTAAAAAAGCAAAAAATGCTAACGTTAGGCTATAAACAAACTACATCACATGGCTCCTTGTCACCGCTAAGCTAAAGGCGGCTAATGTTCAGCGTGATGATGTTAAGCAGTCTCATTTAGCCACATGTTAGCAACAAAAACTAGTTTAAAGCCTTTAAAGCTTCAGGCGTTCCCCAGTGGGATATTTACTGACATATTTTATGTCGTAGAACAAAACGTGATAATGTTGTTCTATTAACAACAGATCACAACCCAACATGTTTAAAAACATGACTTCGAGACAAGGTGAATGTAAGTGCTAAAATGCTACAGTAACACATTTCCGGGTTTTAGACTTATTCCTGCACTTATCTACACAGATGGAATAAGCAGCGGGGGTCAGGGGCAGGGGCAGAGGCAGGGATAGAGGCAGAGGCGAACAAGGGATTAAGAGACCACGGCAGTCCAGAAGAGTGTCGACGGAGCACCTTTACAGCCCTGGAAAGACTCTGGTTTTGAAGAAAATACTTTTAACCCTTTTAACATTTGAATTATTTGTATTGTTTTAACTGTGTTTAATTGTATTTTAAAATAGTTTTAGACTATCTTTTTATTGAGAATATATTTTAGACAGCTCTGATTTTAGTTTCTTAGTAAAGGTTTTATGTTCTCCTGAATAAATTGTGTTAACATCTTAAACTTAGTAGTTGGCTCCTTGATTACCCAGTTTTGCTCTCTACCTGATTTAAAAGAAGCCTTTCCCTCTCCCTAAATGATTACCCCTCCCCTTCCTTTACACACGCTCCCTACATTACCACGCTTTACTAAGTTAAGTATGACAATAAAGTAGATCCTCTATTTCTCATATGAATCATGCAACTCTGGTTCTTGTTTTTTTACATAATATACATACTCGACACATTGCAGTATATTGTGCACCATACATTATATTCAGTTTATGTATTTCATCATGCTAACACCACTTCTGTTTTTACTCTCAGTGTTATAAAAAACAGAGGCTTTAAGTGTAGCGACTAGATGCAAACCTCACTGCAATGAAAACTTGATGGAATTTATTCAAATTGGAGTAAATGGAGTTAAAGTGTTACATTATGTGTTTGCTACATTATGATAAATATGCTCTCACGTTATGTTAAAAGCCTGAGCCTGACATGCAGAATAGCTCTAATCCACTCTGGGCTGTTGCACATTTCTTTATTTGACTTTTATTGATGTAGATTTTGTATGGCATCTACTCTACAACTACTTAAGTTGGAATATGCTGCGGCGTTGGCCTTTATCATTTGATAAATGTTTTTCCCCTGAGTGCACGTCCAGTCCGCTTACAAGAAATCCATGGCTTTTACCAAAAGCCATCGCACCAGGAAGTAATCTCATAATGAATGCAACAACAGTTTACACACCGCCTGCCTTTGTACCCACAATGCAAACAATGGAACTGCAGGCCCCCAGACCTCCTCTAATGGAGTACCAGAGCAAACACATTCATTTAATCACAAGCCTTTCTTTCAAAGCAAAGCGGCCGGGCAGCAGAGGATGAGAGGCTAATGACCCATGAGCAATAAGCAAGTGTTACACTGAATGTACTCTTGCAGGAAGAAAAAAAGCTTTTACGGAATAGCGTATCAATATTTTAAAGCAAGCCTCTAACTGGATTAGCTGTGTGATGTGTTCTGACAGTATGCTGTTAGTGATACTCCATTTGCTTTGTCTATCATCTGATTTTCCCTCGGTAATCCACAGAGCAGCGTTATATTTCATAATTTGTTTGGCTATCAGGGTGGATTTGTAAATGTGCACATTCTAATTAGCCATAGCTACTGTTTCTAATTTATTAAATATTAAATGATTCCCGTGGTGCAATGTTTCTTCACATCCCCCAGATGAAAGTTTGTGGTATGCAAATTCAATTGCCTTTTAGATGTCAGCTCTTTTTTTTTAATGTCCCATTTAGCGAGTGGAGCCATTTTCCCTTGTTGTTTGTTTGTCGGTCCCCGGTCCTCCTTAAGTTCATATTTATTCATCTCCAGTTGTGTTTAGCTTTTCAACACAACTTACATACTGTCAGCTCTGCTACCGCTGCGTTGTGGTGTCTGAATAATCTGCTTTGGTCTCGTACAACAAAGGGGGCTCAGCAGACCACAGACTCGCATATCAATCTTCATTGTTTTGCAGGCTATGAACCAGAGCCCTGTTTCTTGGTAACTGTCCAACACCTGGACAAAAACAACCTTCATGAACCCTTCCAATCGGGTTTCCGCTCAAAACACAGCACCAAAACAGCGTTGGTAAAAATCACCAACGACCTCCTCCGTGCAGCTGACTCTGGACTGCTCACCATCCTAATCCTCCTTGACCTCACAGCTGCCTTTGACACCATCTCGCACCCACTGCTTATTAAACGTCTGGCAGACATTGGGATCACTGGTACTGCACTCTCATGGTTTTCATCCTACCTCACAGACAGAAAACAATATGTCCGTCTCAGCACCCACTGGTCAAGCTGCTCCACTGTCTCACATGGTGTTCCTCAGGGGTCAGTATTGGGTCCACTCCTGTTTATTATCTACTTACTCCCCCTTGGCACTATCCTACGTCATCATAATGTCCATGTCCACTGTTACGCCGATGATACCCAGGTCTACATTTCCAGCAAACCCAACACTGCCCTCCCCTCATCCTCCCTCACCAACTGCCTCCAGGACATCAGGAGCTGGATGAGCAGGAACTTCCTAAAACTCAACGGCAGCAAAACCGAAGCACTGCTGGTTGGCACCAAAACCACCCTCTCCAAAACCTCATCCTCCCCTGCCTCCAACCTCATCATTGATGGCTACTCCATCCCCTTCTCTGGCCAAGTTAAGAGCCTTGGTGGCATCCTGGACAGCTCCCTCTCATTTTCACCTCACATAAATAACATCACCCGGACTGCCTTCTTCCACAGACGCAACATCTCCAGACTCCGCCCATCCCTTTCTCAATCAAACACTGAAGTCCTGGTCAATGCATTCGTCACGTCCCACATTGACTACTGTAACGCCATCCTCTCAGGCATACCCACCAAACTCATCAATAAACTTCAAATCATACAGAACTCTGCAGCCCGGATCATCACCGGCACCAAGGCCTCTGAACACATCACCCCCATCCTCATCCAACTCCACTGGCTCCCTGTTCAATCCCGTATCAACTTCAAAAACCTACTGCTCACTTACAAAGCCCTACATAACCTGCCCCCCCCCCCCCCCCCCCCCTATCTGGCTGACCTTCTTCAGGAGTACACCCCCTCTCGCTCCCTCCGCTCCTCCTCTGCTGGTCTGCTAACCGTCCCCACCCCACGCCTCGTCACCATGGGTGCTCGGGCTTTTAGCTGCACTGCTCCCAGACTCTGGAACTCCCTCCCCCCGCACATCCGACAGTCAGACACAATCACCATATTCAAATCCCAATTAAAAACCCATCTGTTCAAATCTGCCTACTCACTGTAGTGCTCCCCATTATATGTTTCATTTGTGTCCACTTGACGGTCTCCTCCATGATTTCCTGTTTGTGTTTTTATCATGGTCTGTTGCCTATTAGCGGTTTTTTCTTTTTTTTTAACAAATTGTGCGGTGTCCTTGGTGTCATGAAAGGCGCCTAAAATAAAATGTATTATTATTATTATTAACTCTTCATCTCAAAATTAAGAGTGTTTTATAAAGTTTTTCTATGAACACTTTTAACATGTTTCCCAAAGCAGCACTTAAGAGCTGGACAGAATTAAGGATACCCTCTGAGGTGATGTAGTGTATTTATCTTCCTATGTTGTGCAAGATGACCCCTTCACCCTTTGCTCCTTTCACAAGCATACAATATGTTTGCCAAGATGTTGATCTCAACCTGCTGAGTGTAAGCTTTTGTGACTGCATCTTTCACGGCTGCATCCAGACGACAAAATATTTTCACAAGCAGTCAGACCAGCATCACTGGAGAATGCATTTACTTTCATATATTTGCTTTACTTTAGTGTTAAATGTTTGCTTTCAGCTGACATGAGTCATGTTAAGTTATCGCTAATGACAACCCACAGTTTCCTGATTTTGCTGCTTCACAATCAAAGCTTTTAAGTAATAAAAATAACAGGGACTTCTTTGTCGAGAATTTATGGGAAATGAAATGTTTACTACCCAAATTGTCATAGCTTTTATCATAGACTGTATACGGCTTTTACTCAAGTTTACTACCTACCCCACCCCTACTGGAGGCACACAGAGGGACTGAAAAAAACACTTTTTGGACATTAAACACCATGGCAACAGTCAAGCATTCGGTTCATGTTTGTGTTTCTGCTGCAGGTCCAGATGTTTTGAGATATACTACAATCCTAAAAATGAAGACTATTATTTGTACCCCATCAGTATAGTATATTTATCCTCACTCCTCTCCTGAATGTTTTCCCGCTGCGCTCCCTCAGCTTTATGCCATTTTCATTTTTTTTGAATGCCACTTGTATTCAACTGCTAGACATTTATTGAACGCCCACTTATCTTCACACTAATTAAGTTTTAAGAAACACATCCATCACGCTATTGAGGCAGTTAATTTACTGCAGTGTGAATCTGAAACGCTCCTCAGAATGGTGCACCCATTTCTCCCCACACTGCACCGGCTCTTACACAGACCCAATTAAAGATTATAATACAATTATTGTTGATACATTTCATTCTTAAGAGGTTTTTTTTAAATATAATTTGATAGTAAAGACATGTTTTTCACCCAGTTAGAGTGGAAATCTTCATAAGCTTTCAGTTAAAATTCAAATAGTCAAATGATTTATGCAAAAAAATGGCATGGACTTTAAACATATCCACAGTTACCATATTGTTAGCCATTCTTACACACACCTCTTTTTATTGTAGCTCCTCGGTCTCGGTCTCTGTCCCCCCCCCCCTCCTGCATAATAAACCTCCACCCAATTTGTCATGAAATCCCTCATTTGCTGGATACTCAGAAAGGCAGATTATGCTTATTTTTCATTTGGACAGAGGGAGATGGAGCCAGGTGTTTGGCAGCAGCGGAGTGTTCAGGTGTAACTGTGCTGGTGACGGGACATGACGAGCAGCCGCAGATGAAGGATGAGGCGTGGAGGATTTTGGGAAGAGCGGGACCCCTCGGCCTGCTCCCTCAAGAACACCCCCACTGATCTGAGCCGTGGAAAGTTTCTTCTGAATCACTTCTTGCTGGAATCAGCTCCTATTTCTTAATTAGCCACTTAAAGCCATATTGAAAATACAGCTGTTAATGTGGGAGAGCGGAGAAGTGATTCCGCTTTGCTCGACAAGATTTATTCATGCGGCCTCCTCAGACAATAGACCATTTTACATCAGTATCATGCTATGTGAAAAGTATAATGCTCATGTTTGTTTTAACATTGTTTACAGAACTTGCATACAAACAGAATGGTGCAGGAATCAGTCCTCAAGCTGGAAATACAGTAAATGCACAACTTAGCACCTCCGGTTCCCTGGTCTGGGCAATGGGCAATGATTGTTTTGTGTGTGTTTGTAGTCAGATGCCTGGAATAAGGTTAAGAGATTTTAACATTTAGTTTTACGACATAAAATACCTCAGTATTGGGGAATGTCTGAAGCTTTTATGTGTCTTAAATATAGCGTTTGCTAACAAGTGGCTAAATGAAACAACTGAACGTTAACATGCAAAACGTTAGCCAACTTTAGCTTAACGGTGGTGACGTGAAGTCATGTGACCTCTGACGATTACATTGATGCTTCAGAACCTTTAAGCTGTGTTAATGTGGTGATTATCTTCCTCAGCAAAATGTGTAATTATAAACGTGTTTGCAACAGAGTTTACCTCCTACAATATTCCAAATCAAATAGCAATCCATTGTTTCCTGTCGAGGGTGCCCTTGCAATGCTAGCTTCCGCTCAGACAACAGAAATACGTCATCACTGCACCCTATATGGTAATATATTCTTGCATAATAATTCGGAGTTTTTCTCTTAATTATAGTATCACAAATCGTCTTTTACAATCAAAGCTGACAATTTCACAAATAATGGCTATTAAGGATAATAATAATAATAATACATTACATTTATAAAGCGCTTTTCCTGGTGCTCAAAGCGCTTACAAGCAAGTAAAACAAAAATAACAACAAAAGTAGAAAGTGCTAAGCTAGGTGGAATAAGGGCAAGGGGTTAGTTGATTAGGAGTTGAAGGCAAGAGAGAAAAGGTGAGTTTTGAGGGATTGTTTGAATGATGTGAGAGTGTTGGCGGATCTGACGTGGCTGGGGAGGGAGTTCCAGAGTGTGGGGGAGGCTGCAGTGAAGGCCCTGTCACCCCAGGTAGGGAGCTTTGTCCTGATGGGCTGCAGTAGGTTACCTTCAGCAGACCTGAGGCGACGGGTGGAGGTGTGTCTTGGATGAGGTCACAGAGGTAGGGGGGGGCAAGGTTGTTGAGGGCTTTGAAAGTGAAAAGTAATATTTTAAAGTCAATGCGGTGTTTGATGGGGAGCCAGTGGAGGTCATGGAGGATAGTGGTGATGTGGTCGGAGCGTTGGGTGGAGGTGAGCAAGCGGGCAGCTGAGTTTTGGACATTTTGAAGTTTTTTTAGTATGAATACAGGTGATCCAAAACGTATGCTGTTGCAGTAATCCTCTTCGGAGTAAAAACCCTGCAAGATTCCTCGCCGTCCACTTCCCCGGTAGCCTGTGGCGACGTCCTTATAATGGTCGTCACAGTGAAAGCACCTGGAAATTTGGTAGGCCTTCCTGAATTCCCTTTTGTGTCCCTCTGTTAAGACATTCCAGTTGACGACACCTGAATTAAAATGTCATAAGACAATTACAATTCAGACAGGAAAAGAACAAAACCTTAATTTAGTTGACCTTACTCTTAGTCAATCAACTTTTTTAGTTCAACCAAACTCATAATACTAGGATAGGAGAAGGCAGAAGTAAAGACACTTAATAAACTTACTGTCAAGCCAGTTGAAGTGGGTTTCCTTTTGGAATGACCACTGGCTCACGATGTAGTTCAAGTTCTTGCAGGTAAGGGCACGCGTGCAGATTGCAGGATCACCATCCTCAAGAACGACAAACCCAAGGATCCTCCGGATTATGCCTTCAGGCAACTGTAGATATAAAACACGACTTAATACGAAATCCTTTCAAGCTAAATATTATTTTAGGTCTCTATTGTTATTGTCTCTACTGTCAAAACTAAAGCAATTGTAAACATAAGAACATAGAATTGTAGTATTATTATTTTGTGATCATATTATTTTAAAGTGTAAATTATCAATACCAAACATCTGAATCAAGTAACTGGTCACCACAAACAAATCATAGAAGGACTTGTTTTGATGTATTGCTCAAATGGAACTGATCATAACATTCAGGCTGCTTTTAATGCAGACACATTGCAACTCCATTTGCATTTCACAAGAGAATGTTTTCAAACGTTACCTTCATGGAGAACTGCACGGTTGAAGTGGCTCTCTAAATGGGCTTGGACCTTGTTCAATTTGGCTGGGTGGAACACATTTGAGGCACATAACGGGCAGTGAAAGTCTTTGCAGCATGTAGTACATCGCTGTAAGTCGGGCAAGGATCTCCCCTCTCGGATTGTATGCATCTTGAAAAAGAGAGAGCCTAATTGGTCAAACTGAACATTTTGAAATAATTTCACAGACAGACATAAATTAGGCCTAATTGTTAGATTCTGACACGACAGATTCTAACCTACAGAATAGGCCGACATAATAACTGACTAAAACACCTCATGCAATATTACAAAACATGTCAAAATGATGAGACTGTCTGATAACACGTAGTGTGGAGTAAACAGGCAGTCAGCACAGTTAAGATTATTTACAATGAATTCAAATAGTAATACAATGACTATTAAAGACAGAACTTAGGCTACTGCTGATTTAATGTAGCGGACAGACAGATCATATTGACATGCTTTTGTCATCCTTTGAAGTTTAATTAATTAGCAGACTATAATTAATGATCAGGGTTGGGAAGTTTACTTTTGAAATGTAATAGGTTACAGATGACTAATTACCCTGTTGGTTTTGCAACGAGTCATCATAGGGCCTAGGCTAACAGATTACTGTTTCCCTGTAAGACTCACATTTAGCACGTGTTGCTTGTATTGCTGTTAACTTTAAACAAACAACACGATTCACATTACTCACACTCTTACTGTAATTAGTGATTACATCAACAATTAATGTAGGACACCTAGTTGGGCTTGCCAAAATCACCCTACAGTTTCATTAAACAAATAATAAAATATGCTACCAGTTTATTTTGCCGAAAGCTATAGCTAACGAATAATTGTTTTTAGTGCCTTTAATACGGTTAGAACATGGGCGTAGGAAGCATCCTGAATGTGGGGGGGACATTTTTAACGGGGGGTGTGGTGGTCGCCCCATACGGAAAAAAATAATATTTCCTGTATTCTGGTGCATTCTAACAGGTGGTTTGATACTTTTATGTGGCTATACTAGCATAAGGAAAATGATGGGTACATTTTGTAATTTCATCCAGTAGAAAGGAAACATATTTGATTATTAATTCAGAGCCGTCTTTGAATTAATAAAAAGCAGTTTAAATGCCCATTTTCTGCACATTTATATACAACAATAAATATTTGTGAGTGCATTGAGAGATATTGTTGTGGAGAGTCATTTATATATAAATCGCAAAATACATTTGTGAATCCTTCTGTGAGCATTTATTAATATTGAGACTGATCTGACTCCATACAGATGTTAAGTTCACCTAGGAATGGTATCATTGACTTAAATGTTGCTCTTCTGTCTATATTGGTCATATGATGCCCCTTGACTGAAATGCTTCCTGTTCAATATCCCCACTGATTTCCTTAACATTCTGAGATGAGAGTCTTCATCACAATTTACTCTAAACTGTCATTTCCCTTTCATCACTCACCTCAGCAATGGACCTCTCTCCACTGTCCCTGTGCTCTGCCTCTGACTCACTCTCAAGCGCCTAGATGTCAAGAGAGGTGGTGAAGTGATCATTATGTATTGAGCAGTATACTCTTTCACATTGAATCATAACAAGTCATACTGAATGTAAATACAACTGACTCTAAAGTAAGTCCCAGTCTGTGACATTGGACATTTTGAAGACTCAAAGTCCCAAGCAGTAGGTAGAATATTAGCTAGTCTATGTAATGTGCACAGAAAATAAATAGTTAACTGAATACTGGGATGGAAATGGCCTGTAAGCACTCAGTAAAATATAAACACACACAAAAAGCTTCTGAATGATAAGAAGTATAATTAAAATATAATTCACATTACCATTTTGAGAGAGAGTACCGAAGTTAAAGAACTCAGAAAATAATCTCTTATCGAACTGAGGCTCCAGTAAAACACACTGACTGCGTCTCTAAGCCGTTTATAAGTATTATCCCGGTTATGATCATATGGGGGATATGGTGCTTACATGAGCACAGAGAGATCGGGTTATTCATGTTCCCTGTTTACATGATAAATACTAGTAACCTGGCATTTCGATGCCTTTTCTCATCTAAACTATTCAGTATTTGTATCTCTCTATCATGACATAAAGACGAAACTCCTCTCCAGAAGTGAGACGCTTTTGCCGCCGCCGCCATCACTGTTAACTGATTAACTGCTACCAGCTGATTACTTACTTTCCTCTTCTTTGAAAAAAATGTTCTTATGTCCATGTTGTCTGGGGGAGAAAACATATCAAACCAAGAGATCGTCAGCTTTGATTTTCGCTCTATTAACAATATATATAAATGTTTATTGATTGGGATAAACCCCTTGAGATGCACCATCTCATTTTCAAGGGGGTCCCGACAATAGCAACAACTTACATACATACATAAACAAAAAGACAAAATGCAAAACATGACACACAAGACAAACCACATACAGTCTGTTAAGTAAAATTCAAGCAATGCATACAATCATTACAATTTGAGACATTCAAGCAAATCAGTTTCATCAATATCAGTTTCAATGTCCTGAACACTTGGTGTGTGTGCCTTACCTCGCTTCATACAACAGATCTGAGCTGTCCTGTGTCCAACACTATGACAACACTCCTTGAACATGCTTGCGCTATGTGAGAATCTGCCTTGGTACAAAGTAGCAGTGAAAACATGGAACGGAGTTTCATTGATTTGGGCATTCTCTCAATAAGCAAGTGGAATGGATTTGATAGTGAAGCACTGACACAGCGCTCTACAAAGTGCGGCTAGTGGAGAGACCGATTGACGGACTTTCCACATGGTAAAAGTGGGGGGGTCTAAAGTTTAACTAATCATTTGAAAAAGTGGGGGGGACTTGTCCGACCCTCATATAATGGCTGCGATGCCCATGGGTTAGAAGCTATCATAACAGGTGATTGTTTGTATTGCCTTAAGACTATCATAGTTAACGTTAGCTAATCACACTTCATTTCAAGACACCGGAATTGTTATTAATGTTAAACAAATAAAACTTTAAAAGCACTTCACACATTACTCACACTCACATGTGCGTTGTCATTCATATTAATGTCTCCTGCTCGCTAGGTGGCAGTGTAACTAAAAGCTGTTTGCGATCCGCCTTTTAAAAAAGAGAAGAAGGGGCCAGAAACTGCGGGCCAGAAACTGTGGTCTGCGAGGCTGCAGCTTCATGCTACTCTGGAGAAGCGGCGAACAAACCACGCCAGCGTCTTCTCCTATCGGCAGAGTTTTGATGGTGATGAAGGATGAAGTGATGAAGACATTTTGGTCTGCAACTTGATGGGTTAGCAGAATCTTACAAATATTAACCGGTAACTCCAATTGTGCAGTTGTAGCTCTATAATGAAAGACCTTGGTCAGGGTTGTAATTTGGCATCAACTATGTCAAATACGTTTTAAATAATGCCAGGTATTGATAAAATGGTCACTGCTGGTTGTGAATTCACCGCAGATCAGAGATCATCTGATCCTAAATCATATTTGTTATAATTTACGCACATAAAGCTTTATTCAGGTTTTATCTTGTGGTGGAACAGCAGGTGCACAAAGAAGTAGTCACTGATGAACCATGATAGGTAACAATGAGCCAAAAAACACATTTTTTTGTTGCTTACATTTCTGTTCAAAATGGCGCATAGCGACATCAGGGGGCAGAACATGTCCTGAGAAGATGTTTAGACAAGCCATTAAATAATAGTAATTAGTACATCTGCAACCTTAGTCTAACAAGACTAATTGTCAACATGTTTCAATGCAGAACATTAGAAAATACAGTTGATAATGTTTTACGCTTTTGTATCCTGCATCACCTCCAGTCTCACTTATGTACTTGATGGTGCAATTTCAATCCTGAACAAACAAGACTCACTATGAACATCTTTTAAAAGAGAGAAAGTTACAGCATCCATACTTACATTACATCGATTTTGCACAAAAACAATTGTAACAAATAATGTGTTTTAAAGGTCCCATGTGTGTCCCATTTCCACTGATCATAATTCCATTGTTGAGGTCTACTAGAATATATTTATATTGTGCAATTCTCCAAACTCACATTGGTTTCTCACAGCATCTCTGTAAACTACGTGTATTCACTGAATTTCACTCTCTGCCTTTAACGGCTCTTTGTAGCTCCAATAGCTCCAGCCCCCACCCTCCCTGTGAGCACAGTGTGCTCTGATTGGTCGGAACGTTGTGAATCGCGAAAAGCACACAAAGTCACAGCCGAAGTAAAAACAACAAGTGTGGCTTGATATTGAGTAAGAAAAAGGTTGATAAACGCTGTGAGAATGGGTCTGCAGAGAGAATGGGTCTGCAGAGAGAATGGGTCTGCAGAGAGAATGGGTCTGTAGAGAGAATGGGTCTGCAGAGAGAATGGGTCTGCAGAGAGAACGGGTCTGCAGAGAGAACGGGTCTGCAGAGAGAATGGGTCTGTAGAGAGAATGGGTCTGCAGAGAGAAAGGGTCTGCAGAGAGAATGGGTCTGTAGAGAGAATGGGTCTGCAGAGAGAATGGGTCTGCAGAGAGAATGGGTCTGTAGAGAGAATGGGTCTGCAGAGAGAATGGGTCTGCAGAGAGAATGGGTCTGCAGAGAGAATGGGTCTGTAGAGAGAATGGGTCTGCAGAGAGAATGGGTCTGCAGAGAGAATGGGTCTGCAGAGAGAATGGGTCTGCAGAGAGAATGGGTCTGCAGAGAGAATGGGTTGCAGAGAGAATGGGTCTGCATGGTCTGCATATGGTCTGCGAGAGGAATGGGTCCTGCATAGGAGAATGGGTTCTGCAGTGTGAATGGGTCTGCAGGAGAGAATGGGTCTGCAGAGAGGAAGGGGTCTGTAGAGAGAATGGGTCTGCAGAGAGAATGGGTCTGCCAGGAGAGAATGGGTCTGCAGCGGGATGAAGAATGGGTCCTGCAGAGGAGAGATGAAGGTCTGTAGAGAGAAATGGGTCTGCAGAGAGAATGGGTCTGCCAGAGAGAACGGGTCTGCAGAGAGAACGGGTCTGCAGAGAGGAATGGGGTCTGCAGAGAGGAGACGGGTCCTTGGCAGAGAGAATGGGTCTGCAGAGAGAATTTCGCCGCGATCCCCCAACTGTCTGTTATCAGGCCTGCCAGCAGGGAGGAGAAATCAATCAAGCAGAGACTGCTTTGCACTGAGTGAGTGTGTGAGGAAGTCCGTGGATTGGTCAATTTGGACCAATCAGCGGGGGCTTAATGTAACGGCTGCGCGGACGTAACATAACGGCTCCACGGATTGGTCCATTTCGTTCCGGGTACGGTTGACATCATGCGTACCCGGAAGAATCAAATGGACAATGACGTATCTCCAACGAGGCGTTTTGGGGAGGTATTTCTGTTTTAGAGTTTTACTCGCTACAGGGTGTACTTTGAGGGTTTTGACTCGGCACACCGTTTACATGCATAACAACCTTCATAACACACAAGGGGACGGGTACTAACCAGAAAAGCATGACATGGGACCTTTAATATAATAAATATTAGCAGTGCATCTTGATGCCTGTTAACCTCTTAAGCCCGAGGGTCCCCCCAGTGGACCCCTCCCACCGTTTTTTTACGAGCCCAGGGTTGCGTTCCGATAATCCAAAAATCAGCTCCTAAATTCTAACCCTATCTCCTATTCCTTGACCTCTGAGTGAAACGTCACGGGGTTTAGGGATAGTGGATAGGAGAATCCAAAAGGACTTAGGAGAAGAGACTGCGGTACTTTAGAGAAGCCGAATGCACTTTCACTATCCGACGTGTTTATGATGCGCCAGCGGACGTCATGAATGTGCGTCTGCTGCTGTGGGGAAACTATGGAAACTACAGTTTTCTATACAGCGGACTACAACATGGATGTTCAATAAGAACGAGGGACTACTGTAAACTCATCTAGAGACTCTGCACCGTGCTCTGATGCTGTTGCTTTATGCTTTATGAACGTGGACAACAGAGAAACATATTCTTCATGACCAAAGTTGGAATTGAAATAAAAAAGGAAAGTGAAACTTATGCTCGTCACCCTCTCCCTCCGGTCCACATTAATACAAATGATCCCAATACGTATGATTGTATGAAAATATTTTAAAATAAATACAAATGTATTTATTATAAACGTTAGTCCTTAATCTATCACTGTGTATATCACCATTCAAACATCTTTTAAAAGTTGAACAAACCCCACACAGCTCAGTAAAGACTGTGAAATGTTGACTTTATTTGATCATTTCAGTAAAAACTAACGTTCATATTTCTCTTTTTGATTATAATACTGATGAACGTTCAAAACAAAGCACTTTGGCAACTTACCACATACGTTTAAAATGCTTAATAAGCACCGTAACTTTCATGATAAACCTATAACTTCTCCGTCATAATCGTTTGTTTCCGTGAACGGCCGACTGTTGTGTGACGCCAAATGCTGCGGCTGCAAGGCATTGTGGATTAGATTTAACCACGCCCACTTCCGCATTACGCAAGGATCGACGTAGCTCTACGCGATAGCGTCATAGCGTCATTCGCACACCCGCAAAATCTGAATCTGACAAGCGAAATACCGTCCTTTTAAACGCCGCATATTAATATACAATATACAATATAATAGTGCTTCTTTGTCAATATGACTGACGACCACACTTATGCAGTTCTGAGGTCATGTTAATTCATCATTTAATATGAATTCCTGATGGATATAAGAGGGTACCATTAGCAAACATCTGTATATATAGCCTATATATAATGTTTCGTTTTTTTGTTTGTCATGTAACATATTAAGGTTCTGACCTTCTGTTTAGGATGTAAAGGTATCTATTTAATATTTTATTTAAAGATAGACATTTATAATATGTTATAAATGTCTATTTTTGTATATAATACAACATATAACATTTGACATAACAGGCATGATTATTACACAGTCAACCCTTATTCAGAGTGCCTAATAAATGTATATATTTTTTTACAGTGCAGATTTTGGCTTTTTTGGGACCATCACACATGTGTGTAAGTAACAAGTATGCTGTATAATCTGCAACAACTGTCAGGTGGTGTTATTGATTATCTTTGCAAAAGAGCCCCCACCAATATTGATTTTGAAAAATATCTTTTAATTGAAATGGAGCAAAAACAAAAGGGTAGAATTGATCATACCATATTATGTTATTATTGCAACTGTTTTTATTATATTGTGTTGTTTTGTTTATATATATACAGTATATGAATGTGTGTGTGTACAAATGAATTAATATAAAGTGTATATATGTGAGTGTGTGTATACATGAATAAATACATGTGTGAGTACATATAAGTGTGTGTTTATATATATATGTTTATAAATGAATAAATGTGTGTATATATACACAGTAATAGTCAAGGTTATATTCAATATTCTGCACTTACACCAGCTGATAAGATATTTAAAACGTCTTTTGTTTGTCCTGAAAACGACATTTGAGGATGCACTATGGGATGCACCCAGGCTATTTATAGATGATAAAACACCAGTAATACAATTTCAGGACTCTTCGATATGGCTTTGATTACAGGATCGTTTACTTTCAGTCAACAAATCCTTTGGAAAGACAAAAAACAACTATTCAATATCCTGCTTTACCGCGACCGCTATAACTGCCGAAGAAGAAGTCTATGACGCTATCGCGTAGAGCTACGTCGATCCTTACGTAATGCGGAAGTGGGCGTGGTTAAATCTAAACTGGGTTGGATAAACGATAGACGCGTCCCGGCTGCGTCTATCGTTTTTGTGGTTTCTGGTGTATGTGCAGAATATTGAATATAACCTTGACTATTACTGTGTACTTCATTTATCTGACAGCATTATTTAATGATACTATTTTATATATATATATATATATATATATATATATATATATATATATATATACACACACACATTTATTCCTTTATAAACATATATATATAAACACACACATAAATGTACTCACACATGTATTTATTCATTTATACACACAGATGTATTCATTCATTTATACACACACTCACATATATACACTTTATATTAATTAATTTGTACACATACGTATATATATATATATATATATATACATATATATATATTAGGGCTGTCAAGTTAACGCGTTAATAACGCAAATTAACGCATGTGTATTTTTTTTCCTCGGCCGCCCCGTAGTTTCAGAGCGCATCGAGTTTAAAATACCATCTACAAGCTGATGCTGACAGCCCCGCTCCTGCCGCCCGCTTGTGGCAGATCACACTTCCACGCTCACCGGCAGGCACTGACTGGCTGTTGGGAGGACCGGGAGGGTGTGTTTATGTGTGGCCCGAGGGAGCGAGAGAGAGACCTTACGTGCATTGTTGTTGTTAGCATCTGGTGCTAGCTAGCTGCGCTAACGGATATGGAGCTGTTTAAATGAAAACAGAGGACAACTGCGCCGAGCACTGACTTTATGCAGGAAGCCAGACAGTGGGACATTGTACGAGAAGTCAGCACACTCAGCACGGATAGTGCGCGCAACATGATTGCAGCGTCCAGGCAGCACCCGTTTGAGCATATGCCTTGAGTTGCACATAGCTCCAACGATCCATCTCTCACTCTCACACACACACACACACACACACACACACACACACACACACACACACACACACACACACACACACACACACACACACACACACACACACACACACACACACACACACACACACACACACACACACACACACACACACACACACATTATTGTATGAGAGAGGTTCCAGGTTGAATTGAGGCGAATATTTGTAATGTTCAGAGGTTGTTGTGTTTAATATTCATGAGAATATTTGTCAATGTTCAAATGATAATAAACATTAGCATAAAGCATATTTGTCCACTCATATGTTGATAAGAGTATTAAAAACTTGAAAAATATTCCTCTAAGGTACATTTAGAACAGATAAAAAATGTGCGATTAATTTGCGATTAATCGCGATTAACTATGGACAATCATGCGATTAATCGCGATTAAATGTTTTAATCGACTGACAGCCCTAATATATATATATAAACAAAACAACACAATATAATAAAAACAGTTGCAATAATAACATAATATGGTATGATCAATTCTACCCTTTTGTTTTTGCTCCATTTCAATTAAAAGATATTTTTCAAAATCAATATTGGTGGGGGCTCTTTTGCAAAGATAATCAATAACACCACCTGACAGTTGTTGCAGATTATACAGCATACTTGTTACTTACACACATGTGCGATGGTCCCAAAAAAGCCAAAATCTGCACTGTAAAAAAAAACTACAGTTATTAGGCACTCTGAATAAGGGTTGACTGTGTAATAATCATGCCTGTTATTAACGTTATATGTTGTATTATATAACAAAATAGACATTTATAACATATTATAAATGTCTATCTTTAAATAAAATATTAAATCATCATCCTAAACAGAAGGTAAAAACCTTAAAGGGATAGTGGAAATCCGCGAATTTTGGGTTTAACTTATGTATTTTTATTAAAAATAAGCATATTAAACAATTTTTTTTAATTTCATCCGCCTAGTTTCATTTTATTTTCAATTTTACTGCGCCCTCTCAATGAAACGAAATACTTCGGGAATCGTCGGGAATCTTCGGGTGATGACGAGAGCTCAGGAAGACGGGCACAAACAATGGCGGACATTCAATAGCATTTGCATGTGAATAGCCGACCTTTATTATGGTGAATAGATGTGTTTTGTATGGCTGTAGTGCGGCAGAAAAATTCTACGTGACACAACGACATTGGATTAACCTTGAGATGCGTTTTTATTCCGTTGAACACAACTTTTGATCACAAATCAAAAAAGGTAAGACGTAATTATTGTAATATTTTTGGAACCGGATGTTGTTTACTTTCTCTTTTCTGGCTGATAGCTCCAGGAATTCGAGGTCTTACAGTGATGACATTACATCTGTGGAGTCTCAGCTTTAAATCGTATATCTTGTTTGTGCAGTTAAGATAGTAATAAGGGCATTTCTACCGTGTGTTGTGTGTAAAAAAGCGTTAGCATTAGTTAGCATTGTTTCGCTCAATGCTAATTCAAAGGCTTGGTATTACTCTTGTGTTTTTTCTAGCTAACAATTGTTCTTATTGTCAGTTAGCGGAGTTTCTTACCTTTAAAAGGGTATGAAACATTAATAGTTTCATAAATGTTAAGAAGCCCTGAGACATGTGAGAGAGAAAAAACGGTGGGAGGGGTCCACTGGGGGGACCTTCGGCCTTAACTGGTTAACAATGATTAATATTTGTAAAGGCTACAGGTGATCTTAAGATGCGTGAGCTATGCTTAGGGACCTACCAGTCAAGATTATTTGTGCGTAGGGGTGCATCATCTGGCGCCTGGTCCTGGTCATCCTCGCCATTGCCCATGCCGTGAACCATCACCTCGGGCTCGGGCTCGAACAAATAAGGACGTAATGGTCCATCGTCTGGCTCAATATTGTCACCATCGTCGCTTACTGAACCGGATTCAGATTCAGTTCCTAAAACGACATTTTCGTAGGAAAGCCGAGAGGATGTTTCTGACTCGCTATCATCACTGGATACCTCGTACAATCCTTCTTCTTTGTCTGGTATATTTGCCCTTCCACGTTCATTCTGCATAGACGCCATGGTTTGTTATCGTATCGTCTTCCTGAGTTTTCGTCACTTCCGGTTAGGCTGAGAAACATTTCGTTTCTAAAAAACTTCGGGGAAGCTGCAATAAAGTGCTTCTAACATGCGTAAGGCAATTATTATATATTTTTTAATCAGGTGTGATTGTTTTGGTACGTAATTATGCTTGGATATAAGTTAAAACGAAACTATTTGAGGTTCCATTTCCACTATCCCTTTAATATGTTACATGACAAACAAAAAAAACGAAACATTATATATAGGCTATATATACAGATGTTTGCTAATGTATCCCTCTTATATCCATCATGAATTAATATTAAATGATGAATTAACATGACCTCAGAACTGCATAAGTGTGGTCGTCAGTCATATTGACAAAGAAGCACTATTATATTGTATATTGTATATTAATATGCGGCGTTTAAAAGGACGGTATTTCGCTTGTCAGATTCAGATTTCGCGGGTGTGCCGCGTCTATGACGCTATCGCGTAGAGCTACGTCGATCCTTGCGTAATGCGGAAGTGGGCGTGGTTAAATCTAAACTGGGTTGGAAAAATGATAGACGCTGCCGGGCAGCGCGGTCCCGTGGGTTAGATGCGCGTTCATAATGCAGAGGGAAATAACTCTCAGAATAACGTTATTAGCACATTTTTACAACTTGAGGAACGAATGTTTTTAATAAGGGCTATACAAACGTTCATAGTGGGTAGTTTATTTAGTTTAAAAAAAATTATCCAACGAGTTACAGACCACTCTTTCCCAATGTAAGTCAATGGGAAAAAGTGTTTCCGGGCCCAGCAACCTAAAGGAAGTGTAGTACCGCCGTTTGACCAGCACGAATATTCTCATCAGACTCCGGCGCACTTCCTGGGGGCTTGGTCCAGGCTTGTACTTTCAGATTTTGCTTCTCTATTACGTCCGCAATGGTAATGTTTACGTGGATTTGGGAACTGCCCATCGATTATATTGGATGTAATGGTTAAGAAAAAGGTGTAAATCACCCAAATCGACCAATGGGTTCCAGAGATATGGTCCTGCTTAAAGTATAAAGAATGCCAGCCAGCGTAAGCACATTACGCAGCAGACTTTACTTATTGTTTACTACGTAAGGAAGCAGGAATTGCATGACCCAGAGCGCACGGAGCACAGAGCGGACAGCAGATAACGGAATTGCAGTTTTATTGCTTATAGATTATCAGAACATTTCAAAGGGGACACAGTCACATTGGATATTAACCTATGGATTAACTACATCATCCTTTTTATCGTTTTAATGCCATTGAAGACCAGTTTAGACCAGACAAAAAGGAAGGTAAGCCATGTTAGCCTAGCGCATGTTAGTACCTAGCGCCACTTGTTTTGATGTACGTTTTTGTTGATAACGTCGCAAGTTTGTATCTTTCAGTGTTGAGGTGGGCACCGTTAGATTCTGTGTCTTTACGATCATAAACGATGTGTTGGATGTGCAGCTAGGATAATTAAAAAGGGAGCTAGGAGTGAGTTTCGGTGCAGTAATAGGTTAGCATTTTTCGCTCGGGGCTAATTCAGAGGCTCACTGTTAGCATTGTGTTTTTATAAAAAATCAAAAAGATCAGTTAAATTAGTTTTTTCCCGTTATATGGATATAAAATATTCATAGTTTATTAAATATTAAGGTTTCCTAGATGTTGTTTCCTGCAAATGACGCGATTTCGGCCCCGGAACCGGGTCCGTGGGGCCTAAGAGGATAACAGAGTATGTATTTTTTTTTTTTCTCACAACAGTTGTATTTGGATGGAATGAATACCTATAGTGATAATTCAAAGTAATACAATGATTTGTACAGTGAAAAAGGTCAAATGGAACTGATGGTTCCCAAATTACCCAGAGGTGAGTCCGCCTGGACTTTATTTTTCTAAACCTCTCTAAAAAGGTCACATTTCACTTGTTTTGCATCAATCTTGATACAGGGTACTTATTATGTTATAGTTTGGATTCCTAAAGCTTTTAGTCTACTAACCCATCATTCAAGGGTGGTTTTTACTATAAGTAATGTTGTTTTTTTAGGCGGACATTAGAATTTACATGTTTTTACTATGTTCCAGTGTGCGAAAAAGTACACGTCCGGGACGTGTTATTTACAATATCGGACAAGTAGATCTTTCAATTGACTTGTCCGGCGGACAAGTGACGTTTTTCGCCCTGATTTATTGACACATTATTGATATATTCTGTTTACAAAAGGCAGAACTCATTCGCAAATTGTACGTGTCCGCCATTGTTCGTTTAGAAATGTTAGTTTCGGTTCTGCTTGTTGATTCCTAAGGAAATGCATCTCGCCGCTTTCTGTACAGTTAGACGGGG